>NC_056578.1:36251128-36491128 GCF_018340385.1 Cyprinus carpio
CTCAATGGCTCCTCAGACCTTCATCAAAGCCGCCTTGCTAGCATGAAGGCTGAGGCGGATAAGATATACAGCTTCACGGATAATGCTCCCAGTCCATCCATCGGGGTGGCCAGTCGTGTGGATAGCAGTGGACAGCCTCTCACTCCCCTTCACGCCATCACCCAGAATGGGGCAGATAGCTCCTCGGTAAAGACAAACAGCCCTGCATACTCTGACATATCTGATGCCGGGGAGGATGGTGAAGGCAGAATGGAAGGGGTCAAAGGTAAAGCGGAAGATCAGTCAGGCAGGGATGGTGCGAAGAAGGCACTATTTCCCTCTCAGGCATCCTCTAAGGATTCTGCATATTATGCTAGCTATGACAACTACTACTCTCCCAGTTACACCCACTCTAGCCCTGGTGGTGCTACTGCTGGTGGGCCTCTGCCGGACGGGCAAGCTGTGAAACTGAAGAAGGAAGATGAGCAAGAATCGCCAGAGGAGAAGATGAAGGTGGACGTGCAGGATGAGCGCAAAGCTGAGGTCACTTCAAGTCAGCCACACCAGCAGCAAGCCTCTGTCATTCAGCAGCGCTCCAATATGTACATGCAGCCACTCTACTACAACCAATACTACGTCCCCCCATATGGATACCCAGATCAGGTTTATCACAATCACCTCATGAACACTAATCCAGCCTACAGGCAGCAGTATGAGGAAAGGCAAAGACTCGTGTCTGAGCAGCAGAGGTCTGCTGAGAAAAAGCCTGATTCAGGTGTAAAGGACAGGGAGGACTGGAAACAGAAGGGCCCTGTTCCTCCAGGCCTAACAAAAGCACCAAGCCTTTCAGACCTGGGAAAGCCACAGGCCCCTGGCAAGCAGAGAGACACTTCCTCCGAACCTGCCAAGTCAGTCATCATCCCTAAAGGGGAGGAGGCTAAGCTGCAGCCACAGCAAGCTGAAGGGCTTAAAATGAAGCTCAGTGAAGCTGGCCATCATGGAAAGGATGACTCAAAGGCAAGTGTGGAGTCTGCCAGGCTGGGTATGGAGCAAGCCATGTGGTACAGACAGGTGAGACAAACATGATTCTTGAACTAAATGACTGCACAGTTTGCAGGCTAGAGGGATAACTCACCCACAGATGAAGATTTAGTCATCTTTTACTCACCTTCATGTCATATAGTGACCAGGGACTCTGAGACGGACTAAAACAAGCACAATTAAAGTCTTCTAATGTGAAATGCAAGACCAATCTGGTCTTTGAGTACTATTGTGAGAATGTATATTAAAATATAAAAACACAATTTCTTAAGGGTGATCTTAGCGGTCATGGCTTAATGGTTAGAGAGTCGGACTTGTAACCAAAAGGTCGCAGGTTCGAGTCTCTATAACAGCAGGGATTGTAGCTGGGGGGAGTGAATAACCAGCACTGTCTTCCACCTTCAACACCATGACTGCAGTGAGACCCTTGAGCAAGGCACTGAAACCCCAACTGATCCCCGGGTGCTGCAGCAAAAATGGCTGCCCACTGCTCCGGGTGTGTGTTGATGGTGCATTTGTGCACTTGGTTGGGTTAAATGTAGAGCACAAATTCTGAATATGGGACACCATACTTGGCTACACGTCACGTCATTTTTTTCCACTTTTTTATTATCTCTCAGAACCATAACTTTAAGTTCTTTCTGTTTTTTGTTTCCAGTACCCTGATGGTCAGAGACCGCCTGATGAGGACCGAGACCGGGAGCGGGACAGAAAAGGCAAAGATGAGAGACCTAGGCAGAAAGACTGCAGCTCCAAAGAAGATAGTAAAGATGGAACTGATGGTTCATGTCTTCTCAACGCTGAGGACCAGCGATGTGGAGGGAAAGATTCCCGGCCCAGTGCCCATATACCTTTCAGCTCCCCCTTACCACAACACCAACCCTACTTACATTACATGCATGGATATCCTTTTGGGCAAAGCTACGATCCCGGCCATCCTGGATACAGAGGCATGTCCTCGGTCATGAACTACCCAGGTAAGACAAATAATAAAATCTGAATGGTGATATTCATATACTATTATTAGCATATTGTCCTTAAAAAACAACAGTGCCTACTTACTAGTAAACTTTGTTGTGTAACAATTGATTTGCATGGTTTGACCAACTACAAAAGATTGCTTGGAAGACACATTTTGAGTGTGCACTCGTCTTGCGTGTAAAATCAAGCTTATGTAGCTGAAAGTGTTGCTATTCATGTACTTGCTTAAAGCATGTTTTGAGCCTTAATGTGTGTAAAAATTGCATAATAGTACTATTATAAAGTAGAAAAACCATATGGTATTCTAATCTATCTTTAGGGTCCTATTTGCCAGCGGGATACCCTTTCTCCCCTTACGGCAGTAAAATGGGCAGTGGAGAAGAGGGAGAGAAATCTCGCTCCAGCCCCACAGTCAGCAGCAAGTCGGCTTCAGAGTCCAAAGCCTTGGACATACTACACCAACACGCCAACCAGTACAAGAGCAAATCGCCCACTGTTGCCGAAAAGCCCTCCCATGAAAGGGAGCGAGGAGGCGGCGACCGAGAACGGGAGAGAGAATTAGATCGACCGCGTTCATCTCCTTCCCAGCGCATAATGCCACCCCACCACCACCTAGGCTATCCCCTTGTAGCCGGGCAGTACGATCTGTCTTATGCCACAGGTCAGCAATCTAGTACTCTTTCACATTAACTTGTAAAATAAAGTATGAAAATTCAGAATGTTTTGAGATGGTTGTAGGAGAAGCTCACAAGGCCTGCCCAGAATGTCATATTAATTCCCAAAATCTTGACTGAAATGAGAGAAAATGGCGCCTTTAGCTGCTATAAAACTGTGCCAATTCCACAAAGAAAACGCTGAGAGTAAACAACATCTTTACTGGATGTTCCTTAATTGCAGGCCTTTCATCGTCAGCGATTGTTGCCAGTCAGCAAGCCTCAGCCCCTTCCCTGTACCCACCAGCACGGAGGTGAGAATGGTAAGAGAAAAGATCAAGGAAAGCCGGCAGGAGGTTTGGATTGTGGCCAAACAGCAAGTGAATCACATTAATCACAGTAAAAATTGACCACAGTAGTTGGATGTGTATCCCTATTTCTGCTTTCATATCATGTGCAATGTAAAAGCTTTTTTTGATACCCAAGCTTACAAAGAGGTCTTTATAATTGTTCCACTTGCTTTGAGGCCCTTCTCTTTGAAGCTTCTGTAGAACACCATCTGTTTCAGAGCATTATGATTATTTAAGGCCCCCTAGATTGAGGCTAGCACTTTTAGGACAGCAGCATTGCTAACACATCAGAAGCCTATAGTGACCTCTGGTGGAGAAACATGTAATAACATCATCAGAATCAGAATCAGAAAGAGCTTTATTGCCAAGTATGCTTGCGCATACAAAGAATTTGTTTTAGTGACATAAGCTTCCAGTACACAAAAGACAACAACACACAGTCAAAAAAATAAAAAATAAAAACCCTTTGCAGATAAATAAGTGTATAAACAATTGTGCTATAAATGATAATGGAATTGGGTTGAGTAAGATGCAGAGATGTACTAGGATGAAGGGGTAACAAATAAATATAAGGATATTGCAGATCATTTATTGTATAAGTGGGGAACATTTAACTGTTCATGAGGTAGATTGCCTGGGGGAAGAAACTGTTCTTGTGCCTGACTGTCCTGGTATTTGCGGCTCTGAAGCACCGGCCAGATGGCAAAAGTTCAAAGATGGGGTAACTTGGGTTTGAGGGATCCAGAGTGATTTTCTGAGCCCTTTTCCTCACTCTGGATGTATACAGTTCTTGAAGGGTGGGCAGGGGAGTACCAATAATCCTTTCAGCAGTCCGAACCGTTCTCTGTAGTCTTCTGATGTCTGATTTTGTAGCTGAACCAAACCAGACAGTTAGTGAAGTACATAGGACAGACTCAATGACGGCTGAGTAGAACTGTTTCAGCAGCTCCTGTGGCAGGTTAAACTTCCTCAGCTGGCGAAGGAAGTACAACCTTTGTTGGGCCTTTTTAACAATGGAGTCAATGTGATTGTCCCACTTCAGGTCCTGAGAGATGGTGGTTCCCAGGAATCTGAATGACTCCACTGCAGTCTCCCCATCATGGGGAGACTGCATGGGATTAGACATGTTTTATAATAAATATAATATAGCTTTTTTTATAATGTTACATAAGTTATGCATTTTATTAGTTTATGTATATGTTTATATTTACATTTATAATAATTAACTGTTTATAGATTTCGTTTAATAATCAAAACAGACCTTATGCTGTATTCTAACCAGTGCTTTCTTGTTTTCTTTTCTTTCTTTAGGGAAACCTGATGGTCTCGCCCTTCTTTACAAATAATCATGTGACTGGATCACATGAGGAGGTATATGGAGTTCATTTAGACATCAGTTGAATGGTGTTTCTATATTTTTAGTTTTTCTGCCGGAATGTGTGGCAGATTGATGTTTTCCTAGTATCTGTACCTCGTACCCCACTACAGACTGTGAGACCAGGTTCAAAGCCATCCTGTCCTGCTCAAAGCCCAGCTGGCCACTGAACTGTGCCTGTGAACTGGTGAGGAATGATTGAAAAGCAAGGACTGTCATTCCACTCACCAGATGCAGGCTGTGGCCAGACAAGAGGCAAGGACTCGAGGGGACATAAGAACACAAAGACTGAAAATAGTTTTATCACACTGAGATAACTAAAGTTGTTTCCCTTTTTTATTTTAGTTGGCATCCTCACTGAAAAAAAAAAGAAAAAATCAGTTTGACCCACGGTTTTTGAACTGCTGTTCTCTAGATACCACCAGTGAAAGCTGCAGATATTATCTAGCAACTCTGTCTTTCTGCCAGTGGTTCCTAAACGGTTCTCATTGCCACATGCCTCAAGACTGCTCTGTTTTTTTCTTATGATTTTTTTTTTTTTTCATTTTCCAAGTCTCTCTTCTCTATCATAAGCATGGTTCCATGTAACGAGAATGACATCAATGTTTTATTTTATTATTATTACTTTTTTCAAAAAAGTTCTGTTCTTGCAACTAGTAAGTTAAAACTGTACTGCGTTCCGGTAACCATCATGCTGTTTTTTAGACATGTTCAGCAGTATCATCCAGCTTCTCGTGGATTAGCAAATCCAGGAAACTGCCCTCACACATCTGCTTTCAGCAAGACATTTCACTTCCAGATTCATTTGCGATATATCATTTCAGTGAGCACTGTTCCGTCAGTTTTTCATTAGAACATCACTGGCTGAGGTCTGTTTACTCCAGGGAATTATCTTCGATTCCACTTTGTTATCCTTCAACTTGAATCTGAGCATCCTCGTTCCCGTCTTGGCTACCTTACCTCATCGTGAACAGAATTTCCGATTTATCGCTATGGTTCTTAAAATGAATGTTTGTTAATGTGACAAGGTATAGTAAGTTCTTTTAGAGAGACGCTTACGTGCTGGCCGTCTTGCTGCAGCGGTATGGGGTGCGTGTCACCAGAGGCCCAGTAGTTTTGTTCTAATTGTTCTGAAGTTCTTGCATGGGGCCGCTCTATCTCTAAACACTTATTGTGGAAGTGTTGTGATAACTCCAGCGTGTTTTATGAAACCAAGTGAGCGTTTGACCCGAACATGCTTTCATAGCCCATCATGCTCTGTGTATTTCATGTGTCGTCCAGCATGGTGTATTATAGCACTAGAAATGTGACTTTAAACAGTGTCTCCTCAGGCAAAGCAAACTGGTTTTGTACCGAACGCTGTCGATATTCTTGGTTGCACACACTATGTGATGTCTGTATATGATGTACAGAGGAACTGTTTTAAAAGCAATCAAGAAACCATCCGATTACTGTGTTGTTTTGTTTCGAAATCTGTCACTAGGGTGTGTTTTTCTTTTCCTCTTCGGTTTTGTCCTCTGGTTTATCTTCCATAGCTTTGTATTGGCTTGCTGTCACAAATGCTTGCTGGTTTTTTAACACTCACTAGGTTCATGAAACTCTTAAATGAGTCTTTGGAGTCTCTCAATCTAAAATCTCAGCTTGACACTCTCGGTGGATCTCAGGCGGTTTCCTGGTTGTTTTGCTGCTGATATTGAGTCATATTTTCACACAAAATGATTTGATCAGGTAGATTTTAACAGGCTCTGCTGGAAGGAGAGACGAAAGACAGGTGTTTGGAGGAATACGTTGACTCGTGCACTCCCTCTCAAGTGTAAAGTCACAATGAAAAAAGCAACCACAGCAGTAAAGCACCGTGGTACACTGAATACTGAGAGAAATGGGCTTTAAGTTACACATCCAATATATTCAGCAATATGTCATTTGATATTAGGTACATTGGGATGTTTGAGTCACACAGAACAACTTTCTGAATTGTCATGAATTCAAACCTGAAATTTTTTTAATCTCATTTTTGTCATTTAAGAAACAATCTCAGTACGGATCGTGAAAATTGTCACATGCATTTTGTGCTAGTTTCAAATGGTGCTCAATTGACATGCTTTGATTTGATGTAAAGAGGATGCAGTGCACTATTGCATGCTTTGTGTCATTTACACGATGATCTAGCACATTTTTCCTGTTGCGCTTCATCCCAATTGTTTCTCAAAAGACAATTTGTCACAAAGTATCAGGCCCCGGTACTTAAGGAATGTTTACATTTTTTTTAATGACTTTGTTTGGATTTTTTTTTTTTTTTTTTTTTTTTTTTTGCTGTTTCACCCAATTCCTCCTGTTCTTTCTTGGACTGTTTCTCTTATGTAAAGTGTACATTACCACGTTTCTTTTTTTATACAATACTGTAACTTGCCTTTGTACATTTAGGCAAAAAAAATAAATCTTTTTATGAGACAATCACTTCTGTCCTTACGTGCTTCTCTTCTGTTCTATAATCATTAAAAATTTATTTTTATTTTTGCTTTTCAATTTGCTTTTGTCATCTTATTTAGTTTTTTAAAGACCTTTTTCAGGTAAATTATCATATTGAACACTGTAAGTTCCAGTTACCACTAGAGGACACCCACTTCCACTCTATCAGGCTTTTTTTTTATCCTATTCATTCCTTCTTTAATGTTTAACCAATGTATCTAAATGAGTTTCCCCAATCGTTCATGAATTCTGGATAATATTAACAAAGCATTTCAGCATTTCATAGAGGTTATGCAATTTATAGCCAATGAAACACTAGAAAATTGTATATGCACTGTAGAATATTGACTTTTTAAGAATGATTTTACATGGTATATTCAGGCCTTTTTTATTTTTAATTCTCTGGTATTTCAAAGTTTTCCATTACTGTGGGAATGCTGTTAACCATTAAAAAAAAAAATGTGTTTATACGTTTATAAAATATGACCAGCTCAATTGCTGGAAATATTGCAATGCTTCGCCATTAAATATCTTGGATGCATGAAATTCCAAATCCCTAGCATTTTAATTCACTTGCCTTAATATTGCTATAATGCTGTTAGACAGTCATATGACAATGAAATGTCTGAAAGGGTAATTGTTGTGAATCATCAGAGTATTTGCACAGTAAGAACCATAAAGCCCTTTCAGCTTGTGTAAAGTTCTTTGTCTGTAACAAAAGGTGCCTTTTATGTGCAATGTGATGCAGAAGTGGAGATTAAGTGAGGATGATTTTGTTGAGTGTAAATATAAAATCTGATTATCTCTGCTGGGAGGGGGAGGGGAGGGAGGCAGGGAGATGCTGAGGCAATAACTTTTCCTCTGATATCCTGCAAGGGCATGGAAGTACGCTTTTCCTCTTGCTGCTTAGCAAGTCTGCATCGGACAGTTGGGATTTCATGGGATGCACTATATATGCAGCCAGTTCTGAGGCTCCTTCAGCAGAGGGGCCTGATCTACAGAGACACCCCCATGGTCACAGCACCAGGACCTGTCGCACCCGTGACCGGTGAGGCCACAATGCATTTCTCCCAGACTGCCTCAAGAGTCTTGTGTTTTATAATGAATTGATTTGGTGCCAAAATAGTATGTGTACTGTCTGTTAGCCTATTAATGCTGAACTTTAAGCTATTAAAAACTCAACTGATCTCTGTGTAGTTTGTGTTCATCGTCGAACTGAATGATCCCTTTCTATTTGTGTGTGCTTTATTACTAGCAATACTCAAATTTTGTGCATTTTCACTTTGGAATCTTGTGTAGCCTACATCTCTTTGAACTTTTTAATTTACATAATCTTTACTATATACATTTGTTATCTTGGTTTTAAACAGCTAGCCTACTAAATGAAAGTCTTTTTTAATTGTATGTGTTTTCTATGACAGTAGGCTACCTTACATGAAATACAGCCTCTCTTGTGTTCAATTGTAAACACAAACCCGATCCATTTTCATACACGTCTGCATAGGACATGAACTCCATCGTTATGAGAATTTGTCAGCCATTGTCGAAACTGGCTGGACTGGGAAAATGAACGATTTAACGAACAAATGGGTTTTATGCAGATGCTACATCATGTCAGTCAGTCTGTATAATGTGTGTGCGAAAGTTCATAATCCGGCGAGAGTTCCCGAAGCTTCCTAATAACAGCACGAGTCTCTAATGCTGCTGACGCTACAGCTCTCATAAGACATCACACCCATGACCCTTTAGAAACTCGGACTCACCGCTAATGATGGCTTTTTCTTTACACTGATATACCTCTATGGGACACGTCGAACGAGGGTTTGGATATTTCCTGTCCGTCAGGTACGTGTCAACTAGCGCGGTTTCTCAGGCGAACGTAGTGACGTCTGCTGTTATGAATTCAGAAATTAATGCGCACAGCAGGTTTAGATTGTTGTTCACTTGGATTTTGATGCATACGTATTAATTTGATTTCTGGTAAAGATTGCCACTTTATTTGATCAGTGTGATTTAATTGTCCTTGACTTTAATTAGTAATTTAGATGTAATTCCAAAGTATGAGTCACGTAGGCTACAAGCCGCTGTAAAAGAAATATCAAAACACTACGCGCATCTGTGACTGTACACTAATTAAGTTAATTAATTTTAGCTGTATTAATGTGCCAAGTTGCTATGTTGCCTGGCAATCGTTTGGCGTAGGCTAAGTTTTATTATTCATTTTAAAAAATATCATATGACATTTATATTTATTATGTTACGTTCCCTATCATTTTATTAAGGAATTCGCTCGAGCACTGCATTAGTGATTTCACGACGGTTACAGAACTAGGCGGCTATAAAATTACTTTATTTAACTTTCATGTCACACCAACTTTAATTTAAGCAGATCTGTGTACACAAAGTCAGTGTAGGTTAGCTTTTACTACACAATTAAACACCATAGATATTTTCCTTTAGGCTGTACCAAACACTGTAGAATATTTTTATTCTGCAAGTCATTTTAACTAGTCAAAGCAATATCAACTCCATATAAACTTTATATAAAGTGCTAGCCTATATGTTTATAAATAGTAAGGGCAGTGGAGCAGGCCCGCAGGATACTGTAATGTAGGTCACTCACAGGAAGAGTCCACTGAGTCCACTACATTTTTTACAATAATGTCACCATTATATGATGTGCATCAGATATGAGAGTTCAGTGTTTTAGGAACGTACTACAATAACTGCAGTTTTTGCCAAAATACCAGCAGTGATGGCATTAGCCATAATCAAAAATAAGGTGACACTATGCTGTAACTTGAGTATTTTGGCAGAAAATATGATGACATGTTTGTAAGGGCAGGGGAAGAAAAATGTTTTTCAAAGGCGTTCCAGCACTGTCAAAATGAAACAAAGAGCGGCTGTCCTCATTTTCCCAAGTGTTTAATTGTTTAACCCTGACTGTTACTAACAAAAAACATCACACAGGTGTCTTCCAACTCACTTGCATGTCCCCATAACACAATCTGAATACAAAAAAATGGCATAATGTAGTGTGAATGGTTTGCAAAGTATCCATCAGAAAGCTCTCTTGTGTGTCAACTGCCTGGGGTGCAGTTACAACCCGCAGATGTACATGAGAATGGGCCCATTAGCCTCCTGCAGTACAGCTGCCTCTCTGTTATTGCTGTGAACCCCCCTGAGGGCCCTTTACACAAATACAGCCAACCTCCTGTCATTGCCTGCTGTAAACCATTAACATTAACAGATTATATCAGATATATATTTTTTCTATTTATTCATTTATTTGTTTTATTTTAGTTTCTGTGGCTGTATCTTATGGCATACTATATTAGCTATACAGTATGTCTAATTATAAAACCAAAAAGCATTAATTTTAGATGAGTATTATATTTTATTCATGTATTATTGTATATGTGCTTCAGGTTTGAATGATTAACTGGTTTTAACTACCAGATTAATTGTTTAGACACATTTAGCCACGAAATTGTGTATTCAGAGCGAAAAGGCTTCCTTTTTTTTTTTTTTTTTTTTTTGCAACACATGCCAATTTTGTAATCAGTCTTGTTGCCAGGAAGCAATAAATTGTCTGTGTGCCTTTAAGAGAGGCTTCTGTGCTGTAGGCTAAAGTTGATTTGGCTAAATGGATTAGCAGTTATCCTGCAATCTTACAGCCTAAATACGCACTAACATTGAGAGAAAGAAGAGGGGCCCTGATTGAAGGCACAGCAGCACAAAATGCCCTGCTTCATTCTGAGGGTCAGAGATATCTGAAAAACTAAATAGTCTACTATTAAATAGCCTACAAATTAAAATGAAGAAAATATTAATAATTAAATATGTGTGACCCTTAAAGTGCAGGAAACATCATTTAGCTAAATGTCGTCCCTTTACCATTATCATGCACTGGCAATTTAATCCTCTTATCTATGTATTTTTCTTTGTATTTTTAAAAACATAGAAAGTTTGCAGACCTTGCACTTTGCCCTCATCTCTTTTCTGTCCTGTAGATGCATTTAGCACTATGCCAACAGGATAACTGCTAGTTAAGCGATTTGCTGGTGCAGCACAACAGCTGCGTATGTGTGACGCAGCAGTGTGCGTTAAGTCTCTGGTGTGCATTAAGCGGTGGATCAAATGGTGTGACCTTCAAAAACAGGAAACGGTCTATCAGTGCACACACCGATGACTCGAACTCCAGCCTATTGTAGCGTCCCAATTAAAGATAACAAGGGAGAGAGAAGGCCCAATCAGCATGCAGTGTTAATGGTGACAGTAGTGCAGCAGTGGTTCATTTATAACACCTTTTTAATTGTACCCCAGAAATAGCAGGCGCTCTTTTGCTGTGGGAAAATACTACATGTTTTGTGTTTGTGTATTAGAAGTATGTATGACGTGTTGTTTTGTGTGTTTGTGTGTATTGCAGGCTTAAGACTATGAGTGATCATCAGGATCAGGCTGAAGATGTCGGCCTCTTAACACCTCATGATCAGTCAGAGCCCTCAAAGGATGATGACATGCATTTCAGGCAAGTTATGTCTTGTCTAGTGAAAGTAGACTCAACTTCACCTTTGTATATTCTGGTTTTAAACTATTTTGAAAGTTTAAAGTATTTTGTGGTTTATGCTAGCAGACGGCATCTTGTCTTAGCAGTTAAAACTGTTGCCTCACAGCAAGAGGGTTCACGGTTTGAGTCAGAAGGCCTTTCTCTGTGGAGTTCCCATGTTCTTCCTGTGTTGGTGTGGGTTTTCCCCAAAGTTCTAAGATGCTGCTATAGGCTACAGTTTCACTGTGACCCTACATAGTACAAGTGACAAATGAAAATCATAGCTGAAATGCTGTGACTGACTCTATAACCTGCCCATAAACAACCGGTACAGAGTTTTGAGAACATATTTTAACACCCAAATTAATTAGAATCAGTATTATAATGAATAAAATCAGTTTATGTTATGCAAGGCAAAGCGTTTCCATCATGCAAAACGACCATTACTGACGCATTAAGCTGACTGACATGTTTTATTATGAAATCTGTCTCTAGGCAAAATAAAATTTTATGCATTTGATTTAAGCATAGGTCTTTAAAAAAAAAAGTTTTTTAGAAAAAAAATAAAAAATCTTCATGTGACCCAAAAATGAAATTTACACTGGAGAGCAAGTGATGTCAAATCCCATGAAGAAACAAACTCATCTAGATCTTGGATGGCCTGAGGGTTTCATTTTTGGGTGAACTAATCCTCTCATTTAAGAATTTTTATTGAATTTTTAAGAATTTTATTTTGGGACTGACTCAAACACTAATTCACATGATGGCAGATTCCATTATATGTGTAGTGCATGTCTTAGGGTTTGTTCACACTTTGTCATGTTTGGTTCGATTAAAACAAACTCGGGTGCGATTGCTCTGTTAGTGCGGTTTGTTTGAGTAAGTGTGACTGCTGCCATCCGAACCCTGGTGCACACCAAACAAGTGCGTTCATATTTCATTCAAACCACACCAGAGTTTGTTTGGAAGCGGACCAAAATCCATCTTTTTAGCTGTCTCGGTCCGCTTCCAAACAAACTCTGGTGTGGTTTGAATGAAATATGAACGCAACAGGGACCAAATACTTCGAAACGAACCAAAAACAGGAAGTAAAGACATGATGCGATGCTATGCGACATGATTTGACGACATGGTGTAACCAAAACAAAATGAGCAGAGGGCAAACATGGAGCAACGATGAAGTAAAGTGACTTTTATGAGCTCCTTGTGAGTTTGCAGGTGGCGAAAATAAAATGATATGTACATGCAAGAATGAGCGCACTTAGTCCAGCAGATGGCGTTAGCTGTGTTCGACTTAAAGTGGCGCTGAGCAGACCGATCGGTTAATGGGTGCTTTAATATTTTACACCCGCATCGCTGTTTTAAGTCTAATGCACCTTTTGTTTGGGGTGTTCCGTGAATTCCATCACAATATATATGTCATTCAAGCCGACCAATCAGGTTGTGAACATATCACTCTGCCTTTAGGTTCGGTGTGTTTAGGTTCACTGTCAAAAATGCCACTGTGAATGCTAAGCGGACCAGGACCAAATAAATCATTTTCCTTTTTGGGCCGGACCAAATGAACCAAACGAACCGAACAAAAAGTGTGAACGCACCCTTATATAAGCCCATTCTGTGGCTGAGTGTAATTGTAGGAATGTTTCCAGATGGGGTTTAGTTGAGCACTATATCATGTGCTCACACAGTCATCCGTTCAGAGAGCTGACATCCACAGGGCAGAATGACTGAACAGCTCAGTATCATAAAGGCTGTATTATGTTTCCTCTGTAAAAATCCAAGTTTGACAATCTTTGTCCCGTTTTACTTGCTTCTAGATGAATTATTGACTTTACACTACCACTGGGACATATTCTCTTTCTTGCTCTAGATGCATTTTGGCTGTTAATCAGCCTGCCTATGCAGAACCTCAGCCAAGGGCATACAGACACCCTGCCAGTCTGGTAACTCTCCACCTCCGCAGGCAGGGCAAGATGAGCCCACAACCGTGACATGCTGCAGTCACCCTACGCCAGAGCCCAGCATAATAAGAGTGTGTGACTCATGTCTGGATAGCACAAAACAGTATATCTTTCTATTTATATTTTGCTGTCATTTTTTTTTTTTTTTTGCTTGAATAAGAAAGAGAAACTTTTTAATTTATTTAAGGTACTTTAATGCTGCTGAATGAATGTTTATTAATGAGACACAGACTGTCTGTATATGCAATGATACCAGATACCAAAGCCAAGCCTATTAAAAAAATAAAATTCTGAAAATGTACTTTACATCATTACATTTGACTGGTACACTTGTTCACCAGTGGATCCTCTGCAGTGAATGGGTGCCGTCAGAATGACTGATCAAACAGCTGATAAAAACATCACAATAATCCACAAGTAATCAACACTACTCCAGTCCATCAATTATCTTGTGATGCGAAAAGTTGCAGGTTTGTAATCTAGTCACTTACAAATGAAAACAGTTCTAAACAAATATGTTGATGAATTTTGATGTGAGAGGACAACAGGTGATGGACTTTTTTTACTGGAGGAAACGTTATTATGTATTATGGATGGCGAAAATGACGCTTTAAAGTTAAAACTCCTTAATGATGGATTTGATTATTGCAAACCTGCAGCTTTTCACTTTACAAGAAGATAATTGAAAGACTGGAGTTGTGTGGATTAATAGTGGATTATTGTGATGCTTTTATCAGCTGCAAGAACTCTCATTCTGATGGCACCCATTCACTGCAGAGGATCCATTGCTCTAAAAGATTCCCATTCCACATTTCGGACCCATTCCACTCCAAATCTGTTCTGATAAAGAAACAAACTCATCTACATCTTGGATGGAATGAGTATTTCCTTTTTTGGCAAACTGTTCCTTTAAAATGACATTTTTTTTGTGTGTGAGATTTCTTTCCCTTAGTACTACTAGAGCTACAAAATGTGCTGGGATACTGAATATTTTTCTGTATGAAAAATATGGCCCTGAATATGGTTAGTTAGAAAGGACACTAATGTCCATGATGGTGATCATATACACTATAATATAATACAAAACAATTTAATTCTAAAAAGAAGTAATAACAAAACAATAACCCCCATGAATTTATTTACAATAAATATTTCATAAGCCTCCTTTCCTTGCAGGCTAACCTAATTAAATAATTCAGGTGCAAGAGCCAATTGCCACTAACCCCAGAATGCCATTCTAAACATAATCACAACTCGCTCACCACACAGGAAGCTCTGAAAAACACTTCTCACATATATGTGAAGCCATGGGCGTTGCTAGGCCATTTTTAGAGGGGCTAAAGTCCCATAAATGACTACTCAGCCCCCCTAAAATTTTGCGATCAGCTCGATAAACTGTAGTACACGAATTTGTGATCGCCTCAGTCCCACTGATCTATATATGACTGGATCGCTCATCGCGTTCTAAACTGCCAGCAGGCAGTGAAGCCACCGGAAGTGTTCGATCCGCCATCTTACTAATCTCTACCGGCAGAGAGCACCATTGAGTCACATTCAAACCGCTGTCCTAAAATCACCCGATTTGAAGCAAATCAGTCAAACGGGAATAGTTTTTATGTTATGTGTATGTAAATTAATGTTTACTTCAGATGTTATCTGCTGCTCACACAGGTAATGATCCAACACAAAATATAGCTTATTTCTTTATGAACATAATTATTCAGCAATTATTAAACATGAATGTATTAGCATCAGAAATGGATTTGAATATATATCAAGGAATAATACAATTATGTTGTTAATGTTGCTCTATAATGAAATGAAAAGCTTAACTTACTATCTTGGAAATAAAGCTTTATGTCTTTAAATCCGTACTGTATATAGTCAGTTATTTCTCTGAATAAATTCAGATTTCGGAATGAGCACTTTGTCGTTTGTTATATATGCTGAGGTCGTGTCCGTCTGATGTTTATCATGTTCATGATGTTCACTACTGTAATTGCTTCACTTTAATGACGTCATGAGCAATCCAGTTCTATATTATAGATCAGTGCTCAGTCCCCTTTAAATTTCATATGAAAACGGCGGCAGACTTACTTAGATAGCCTCCTCCCCGTCTTTCAGCGCATTCTTTTTCAATCTGCAGACCATGGCGGCGCAGAGCGAGAAACAGAGGACAAGGTGTGTGTTTAACGATAGATTGTTATAATATCTGCATCTGTGCAGTTTGCAGTTCTATTCTTTTTCATACATACAGTTTACAAAATATCAATCAGCTCCCCATCTCCTGTAGCCTAAGTTTTCGCTGCGTTCACCCCTCATAACACCACAGCTGTTTTCTCCAGTGAAAATGAAGCACATATTAATGTATATCCTGCTTTATAAAACAATCATGTTGCCATTTTAATTTGAAAATTTTACATTTAATGTAATACATTTTCCAGTGAATGTGGCATAGAGGTTTGCATACTTGAGCTAAGGAATGAGGGATGTACACTAAAAATGCTGGGTTGTTTCAACCCAACTTTGGGTCAAATATGCACTAACCCAACTGTTGGGTTAAATTTTGGTTTTCAAATAAAAAATTTTACCCAACAGTTGGGTTAGTCCATATTTGACCCAAAATTGGGCTTAAACAAAACAGGATTTTATAGGCTACTAGAAATGCAAACAGTAAAATTGTGTGTGTGTGTGTGTGAGTGAGTGAGTGAGAGATCATGAAGACTTGTATTTGGCTTATTCAGTTATGTTATCTATGCAAAACAGTGGAATACTGCACTTTTTGGTATATAAGTTTAACATACCACTCCTATTCGTCAAAAATTTTTTTATTATATATATATAGGGCTATATACTGTATATATATCTAATACACTTAACCCCCCCCATAAAAAAAAAAAAAAAACATTTTGAAAATCCTAGAATCACCCCGTGTGAAGCATATTTGTGCTTCACAGCTTCACATACTACTGAGATACTGCTGGGGATTTCTATTTGTTTTTATTATTTAGGGGTCATCGGATGCCAATTTTCCTCAAGTTGATATGATTCTTTAGGGTCTTAATGAAAAGTTTGTAACATAGTTTGGTTAAAATCTCTCAATGGTAGTGTAAAAAACACATTTTTTACCCTGTCAAAAACAGCTCTTTTCAGATCAAGCCGTTATATAGCATTTTCCTTTAAATGTTAATGAGCTCTGCTGACCCCACCCCTCTCTTCCGAGATGCTCTCTGCGGGACTGTTTACTTTAACCACATTCATCATGAAACTTGCTAATTAGCACATTATCAGGAAAGGCGATTGCAAAGATTAATTAAAAACCCTTATACTCACTTCTACTGTAGCATTAAGGTAGATTGTGGGTGCACTCCCTTCAAAACAAACGTAATCCACTACGTCTTTAGTGATTCAGATATCGGGAGTAAATAAAGACTGCTATGTTCATTATTACATCTAACAACAAAACACCTCAATCGCTTATGGCCCTGATATACTTCAAACGAAGTTCGTTTTTGTTCATCATTTGGGGCAAAAAGAAGTTTGAAAAGGCTGAGCGACGGTAAACTGTTTCCGGACTTTCCAACACCCCCGCTCAGCTGCTGGAGGCGGGGTGTAGATTAATGTGTACATGTGTTGCGATGCTCGCGTGTATCCTCTAAACACAACAATGATGAAATGAAGAAGTGCAGGAAATCTAGGTGTGAGACAGGCCCCAATGGTCAGAATATTATAGACAAAAGAATAATGATTAGCAGCAGTTCGGAGTCAAGTATCATGTTTGCAATACAAAATAGCCATTCCATTTCCATAATCAGTCCTTTATGGGAAGTGTGAATGGCTCATAATATGAAAACTTTAGCATGATGTGGAAAAAATATTGCAGTCAGTTTGTTACTTTATTTTATTAAACTGGATAAATTGTTACACCTTTTTATATTTTATGTGGTGTCATGATTTACTTTTGATAAAAACAAAGGTTTATTATTGTTTGTTCGTTTGGCATTTCATTTATTGTATACCCTTTAAATTCACTTATTGAAAGAACAACAACAGCAGCAGCAGTATGGTGTAACATTTATTTGAAACACATGTATTTGGTACTTGCTATCTTTACTCTTTCCTTTCATTCTATTCATGTCTTTGGAAAACTTTTCTCTACGTCACTTTTTGCATAACTCTGGGCCATCGACACCAAGCTTCGTTGCAATTTCTTTCTAGGAATTAAATGCTTTCACTGTGAATCTTTAAAGTCTCTCTGCAAGCGATTGTAAAGGTGCATATATATTTGTGCCAGCTCAGCTATTCGATACTCCAGTGTATTCATGTTAGTAGTGACTTGCAGATGTTGTTCTCCTTTCGGACCTCCGTGGTGTTTGATGAGTGAGGGTTGAAAAGGTTGCACATCAAAGAAGGTGGAGTTTCAGAACACCCACCAATTGCGTAATCGCTACGGACCAATGGAAGCTCAAAGGTGTTTAGGAGCCAAAATAAACTCCCCCAGAAAGTTCGCTTTGGTCAGCTGTTTCGAACTGTTGAAACGAACTCAAAACAAACTTTGTTTCGGCCTGATTTTGTTCGAAATGACGTCATATCAGTTTGTTCTTCGATTTCGTGTGAAGCATATCGGGCCCTTTAGGAGTCATTCTTGTGTACATCTGCTCTGGTGGTGAAACAATGGTGGACTGATGACAGCTCACTCAGGGTCTAAGGTAAGATGCCAGTCCAGTCTGTGCTGAAACGCTACTGTCAATCAAACTATCATGGGAGCGGCCTGTTTTTGTGACGTCACACAGACGCATCTGAGATCAGCTCGATTTGAGAAAGGGGTAAAGATTTTAGTAGATAAAAAAAAAAACACTTGGTGGATTTTTATCATTATAGGGTGGTTGTGTACACACACTGCCAACACACATTTCAGTTCAAACAACTTGTAAATGTGCATATAGCATCCGATGACCCCTTTAATTAAAGCATCCAAATGTTCGCAACTCAGTTAGCACTACATGAGGCAGTGTTTCTCTGTGAAATGGCAACAAAAGGAATACAGTCATCTATAATAGACTCGGATGTTCATTTTTATTGGATACAGCAGCATAGTGCAGCAAAAACAGATGCGGCCTGAGGGGACATAATATTATCTTCTCAGGAACAATGATGTGTGAAAAGAAACATGTTTTTGTTCACGAGTGTGGGTGTAGTGGTGTTCCCTGTTAGGTTGAATGATGGTAAAAGCTTAACACATGCATTTGTCCTGTCAGCATCAGTACAGTGAGATGAAGATGTGCATTTGTGCCAGAAGACTCTGCTGCACTCTTGGCCATGTGCCTGTGTTTCCACAGCTCTTTCTATGAGGAGCCGTACAATATAGAGAGTTAGTGTACAGAATGACTTATGATTTTATAATCTCATTTCTGATAGCTTCTGACGTCATTAGTTGTCATTATTTCATTCTTGGCTGTCATTGAAGGTGACATTTTTATCCAGTGTCACTTACAGGACGTTTCCTCTGCAGCAGAGTAGTTTTAAAGGTGAAGTACATCAGGTGTCCCACACTATAAGCCATTGGACAGATATACTGGTGGTCCCACTTGAAATCATGCCATTGTTTGAGCCAGAAGTTGACAAACCTGTAACCCTTATGTTACTCCAACTCTTAAACATTGGGTAATGACAATAATTCAACGCTTGTACCCAGTGTTCGAAATGAACTTTTTCACTCACCAGCCAATCTGACTACTAAAATTTGAAATTGCCGGCCATTGAGAAGTTCTACAAGCCAAAACAAAAATATCCAAAAATAAACCATATTATCAAAACCACTGTCACGTGTTGGTTTCTGTTTAGTTTCTGTCTGTCATTATTTGGTTTGTTTCCTTCTCATTTAGTTAATGATCATTAATTAGTTTCCACCTGTGTTGTATTAATCATCTTGTTTGCTCCTTATTTGCTTGCCCTTTATTAGCCTCCAGTTTCTGTCATTTCTTTGTCTTTGATTAATGTTATTTGAAAGGTCTATGTGTGTGTTTATGGTCATTAAAAGACTCCATTATTCCTACTCCTTCGTCGTGCGCTTACTAAAACCACGACCGTCTGACAGAATCCAAGACCTAATAAACAGACAACAGTGTCGGCTGAGAACAAACTGTGGGTTTTGTGGCAGGCTGGTCGGAGGTTGGAGCTGTATGTGGAGGATTTCCTTGAGCTTGCTAACCAGCTGAGCTGGCATGACGCCGCCCTTGGTGCGTGCTTTAACCTGGGACTGGATGACGAGACGATCTGCTGCGATCTTCCAGTATGTAATTATCCCATGATCGAGCTGGTTAATCTCGTCCTATTCTTAAAAAGTTCACATTTCAAAGTAGAGGAAATGTTTCAGTCTCATCGTCCAGCCCCCTCTGAGGCACTCTCTGAGGTCTTGCCAGCTCACGCCAGGAACCACCACATACCATACCAACAGCTCGGTCCGCCTGTCCAGCCCCAGACATCCCCATATTCTCCTAAGCTCCTCCCTAGTCCTCAGCCCAGGATCAGAAGTATTGCTCGCCAGCCGCTCGGAAGTCAAGATGGCCGGCTGAACATCACTCAGGCCCAACAGCTGCTCCAAAGCATGGCTCACCGGCCTCTCCGAAGTAAAGATGGCCAGCCAATCATCAGTCAGGTCTGCTGGCCACTGCAGGCTCAACGGTGATGGACATGGCGCTGCCCCTGGAGTTCATGGCCCCATCCTCTCTCCAGAATGCGCTTAAAAAAGCTCTCCTTCATCTCCTGAGTCTCCTTCGTCTTCGCTGGTCCCGTCCAGCCCTCCTTTGTCTCCAAACGCCCTCCAGTTCCCGCTCCCCATAAGTGCCTTCCAGAGCACCCTCCAGTGCTCACTCCTCCATAGCTCTCACCAGAGCCCTCTCCTCGTAAGCGCCTTCCAGAGCGCCCTCAAGTACCCGGTCCTCCAGAGCACCCACCAAAGCCCGTTCCTCCTGAGCGAACCCCAAGATTCCTAGTTTTCCCCAATAAATTTTGCTCACTAAAACCACGACCGCCTGACAACCACAGCTTAGATTTGAATTTATTAACCTAATTCTGGATGATTAAATGGCATTCAGTTTTACTACAGCGACTCATTGTTTGCAGACACCATTAAAATGAAATGAAAACAATTCTCAGTGACTTCTTTGATAAAAACAGCATTTATTTTGTCGAAATGTCAAAATATAATTTACTCCAAAATGAACGATTCATGGTAAGCACATTGATTGATAAAATGATCAGCTGTTCCCTCACAAAACTCCACTGACATCCATTAAAAAAGAAAAAGTCAAAAAAGTGGAATTGTGTCCTGATTTTCACCCACATTTGGCAGGTGTTAATTTCAAGCCTTGCTTGTTCCACGTAACAGAAGTTTGCATGACAGTTCATTCATAAATATCTAACAAAAATCGATCTGTGCAAAAATCAATGTTGCGTGTCACGTGAATGTCTTAAGCTCTTATTTGGAATCCTCATTTGAGTCAGAGTCATAAGCTTCATGTTATGGGACAGCCCTCTGCCTTAGGCCTGAGCATGAGCATATTTGGAGGACTGGGGATCATCAGCTTGTATGTATTTTCTGTCATGAGTTCACCCTTAGGTTAATAAAGCTGTTTTTGAGCTTTAAAAAAAATCCCTTTTACTTCACTTTAAATGTGCTTTTACCAAAACATTCTCATTGAAACTAATCATGTTTGATATCCAGGTTCACAGTTTTCCGATCGTCTTACATATTTCTTTCTGTATCACAGGGTACATCTAATAGATGATCTGTCATATGAAGATGTCAAGAAATGCTACCGTGGATCTGTAAGTACCAAATGACATACAGTTCAATATCATTTTGTAGCTCATGTCCAACCTGTAAATACATTGACCCGAAAAACAGTTTGACACTTAACCATATTTAAAAATGGCTGTATGTAAACTATAAAAATAAAAGTATATTTGAAAATATATGCAATATTTGTAAGCAGTTTAATCAGATTAAACATTTTCCTATGTTCCTAGGTTCTGTTTGTATGATAAATGACTTAATTCGTGTAAAAAAAAAAAAAAAAAAAAAACAAGAAAGGAGATCTGTACTGTACTGTACTTAATATTTATGTAAATCAAAGAAATATGTGTTTTGCTTCCAGATGGTGTAGTTACAGAATCTACCAGCAGGGGCTAATGGGACCATGCTAACTAGCTAAACCTTGACCTTGCCAAAATGTTATCTCAAAAGTTTCTTGCTTACGATCTGACAAACAAATTCTCTTTATACAACCAGTGCTGTTTTCTGAGAAATAAACATATCCTTCTTTAGCTGTCATGAGGTGGAAAAGGCACCACATCCACGGAATGACCCAGCATTTTTGCAATTATTATTACCCATCTGGTGTTGTGATGATTTTTAGTGGATGTACTCATGTGTCCTAGCAGAGTAACATTCAACATATTAAGCACTTTAAAATAAATAAAATTATTATTTGAGTATTTTTTAAAAGATAATAATATTTCTGTCTTTGCGCTTGAAATTTTCAGGTTTAATTCAATGTGTCACTTGTTGGTTCTGTGTAATTATTTGTGTAAAATTACTAGAAATCGCTGAGTGTAAATTGTTTCTACACTTTTTTTTTCAGTGTATGAACATGTTCCAGTAACATCTGGAACATGACGTCACACATACAGGCATCTTAAATCGCTTCAATTTGAGAAAGGGTAAATGATTTAACTAGATTAAAAAAAAAAAAAAACACTGGGTGGATTTCTATCATTATAGGGTGGTTGTGTACACACACTGCCAAGACACATTTCAGTTCAAACAACTTGTAAAAGTGCATGTAGCATCCGATGACCCCCTTTAAGTGTCTAAATATGTCTTGGGTCTCTGTACAAATGATTTTGGTGCCTGTCTTTGAGTAATCTGGTTGATTTCAGAATAGATTATTTGACCACAGCTTTGCTACTCAGGAAGTTTGAGTCAAGGTCTCAGTTGTCGATACTGTCACACAATGATTAGCTCTGCACCTCCAGGCCTATAGACTTGGTTATAGAATTAAGACATATTGCAATTTATCACAGCTTACAAACAGTTTACTGGATCAGCCCATCTACATAATGAACATCCATCATCCTAATGATCTGTTGTGCATCAGTGTGCTCTGAAATGCTCTGAGCTGCAGGGAGCGAGAGTGAGAGAGTGCCGGTGAAGATAAATGTGCTAGAAACAAGCAAGCTTTTTTTCATTAAGGTGCAGTGGGTGTTTCTGCTCCGTGCCTGTGACGGGGCAGTGAAGAAAGAGAGAGAACGAGAAAGAGAGAGAGAGAGAGAGAGAGAGTGATGCTTCTGAAGTAAGAAGAAACGCTGTGTTAGCTCACAGGAAGAGGACAAAGCTAAGTTGGCTCTTGTGTCCCGGGACAGTGGAGAGGGACGGGGTATCTGCGAGGCTGCCTCTTGGTTGGTGTGGAGTGTTTGTGTCGTGTCAGCATGCTCAGCTTGGTGCAGAGCTCACATACCTTACGAGAAAGAGCCAGGCTGCAGAAGAGCTGTGCGAAGCAGCTGATTTCTCTTTCCTCTGCTTCCTCACAGACCGTCAGCAAGTACAATGCACAGTACCACAAGCTTTTCCAGAGCGTTCCTAAAGAAGAGCTCCTGATGAAAGGTAAGTTTGTTGTCATTCTCCTTCCACTGCAACCTCTTACATTGCTGCATCTATTGCTCCTTGTAAAGTGACTGTAATAGTGTTACTGTTTACCTCAGTAACATCTTCTAACGGACACACATGCTTTGTTTATAAAAATGTCCATCATATATAGAGAGGGGCAAAGGTCTGAAAACACTAGTTAATAATAAATTTACCACTAGTGAAATATTAATGAAAATGCTTTTTATTGTACCTAAAACTTTTATTCCGTTATTGGGATCCCCATTTTCAGTCATTTGGACCCAAATGAATTTCATGTTCATCTTGATGTTTGGAAATGTTATGCTGTTGCAATCTGTCCGACATTGATATCAACATGCTTTGGGCTAGTTCAAGTGAAATAAGTTAGAATTTGATGCTATTCAGTCTCTTGTATAAGTGCACTTATGACTCGTCCTTTAGTTTACTCCTGCGCCCTGCTGCGAGACATCCTGCTGCAAGGCCGACTCTACATCTCTCGAAACTGGTTGTGTTTCTACGCCAACCTCTTTGGTAAAGACATCAAGGTGAGCATCATGTCTTTGCTGATGATTATAGCTGGGATAGACATGACTGGAAAGTTCATTCTCAGGAAAATGGTATCATTTGTGTTAGAAAACAGTGCAATTTTTTAACATTTAATTAGAAAAATGATTGTCAAATCAAATTATGTTTTCCCGTAGTACCCAAAGTATTAAGGCCTGTATATAAATAGCTGAGTACATTGTGAAAGTATCAATTTAACTGTACTTTCTAATAAATCAGTTTACTGTATAATTACAATATACTCATTATAATTATACAATATATAATTGCAATAATGATTACAAAACCCATGGAAAGTTTCATATCGTTAATGCAAATATTATATAGATATTGTGATAGAAAAATACAAACTTATTACATTTCCTTTTACATTTTTTAAAACTCAAAATATTGTGGAGTTGAATGTCACAGGGTTGGAAACAACACAAAACAGAATGGTTCTTGTTTCTGGTTGATAAGGTAGTACAATTTTAGCATCATAATAAACTTGAAAGGAATAACCGTATAATACGAATTAACAAATTCGCAAGAAATTATTGCATAGAATGACTGGTGTTTTGTGTACTTTTGGCTGCACGCCATGTTGTGTTTTTTTTTTTTTTTTTTTTTTTTACACTGAATTAAACGTAATGTTATATCGTTCCTTTGTGCACCATGTTATTTAGTAATTAGATTCAGCTGGTCCGGTTTCCATCCTTGAGTGGAAAAATGTTGTGTGCAAGAATTCGTAATTGAAGACGCACTTTGAAACAAGGAACTTTTTCCTTTTTTTCTGCCACTTTCTCTTGCCTCTCAGGTGGCCATTCCTGTTGCATCCGTGCGGTTGGTGAAGAAACATAAGACAGCAGGTCTGGTTCCTAATGGCTTGGCTATCACCACAGACAGCAGTCAGAAGGTGCATTTCCACTGGATTCCAGGTCATCGACCGGCAGATTGAAATACAAAGCTTAGTCAGCATGTGCTGTGGTGCTGCTGCAAAACAGTGAAAATGCAAATGGATGCAACACTGAGACTTTAGGTCACAGTATGAATCTTTGTCATACTGTCAGCATATCTCACACCTGTCAGCATTTATACCTTTTTGTTTAGTTGATTCTTGTCAGCAAAGTAAAACTGGTTTGGAAAAGAAGCGCATTATTCAGTAATCTGACAATTGGCCAGTGCAAAGAATTGATTTGTGATCAGATTACTTTATTATTAATTTAGTTTAAACTTTATAATTATTTGGAGATTGAGATTTCAAAGCTCAGGAAACCTAATGGAGATCAAATTTTGTGTTTCAGATGTTTCTTCTAAAATTTCTTGGTGATGAATAGAAATAGACTGAAATGAACATGGATAGCATTGCTCAGATAATTTGGTCTTGTAGAATTCTTAAGAGAAACATTTGAATTCCTGAAATCTCTACTGAAAAGTTGATTTCAGACTCTGGTATCTTGGCAAATCTGAGCACAGTTTGTGACTTATTTGATATCTCTTCTGAAACCCTAGAAGAAGAAAAAAAAAAATTCAGAGGACTGTGTTTATCTTTCTTCAATGTTTATCTGTTTCTTCAAAAATTCCAATAAATGAAAATAGACAAATAAAACATGTACTATAACAATAGTATGCAACTATAAATATGCCTTGCATATCTCAGATAATTTGGTAATGAAATTATTTGATGAGAAATGTTTGAATTCATTTTGAGGTCTTATTGTTGCAGACTTGATTTGTTTTCCATTTTAACCTCATTAATCTCTAGAGGAAATTCATTGACTTCTCATGAGTATTTTTTCTTTCCATTGGGCGGGTCAGTGAACTCAGCATCTTTTCAGTTAAGGCCTCAGTTAGCTCATATTACTGAAGAACTTGTGGAATATGAGCAGTTGAAAGCAGGATAAGAGCAGCTTATTGGACATTGCTTTGATGGTTAATGCCTGTGAATAGTCAGTAATTCTATATTTCTTAAAGGCAGCCATTTTCTTCCTATACAGTAAAAGCAAAACAAAAATGGTCATTGTGAAAAATGAATATTGCTGCTTTGAAGTGCACCTGGTAAAATCCTAGATAGGCAGTTGTTATTGCAACCACTACTATGCATTTAAATTTGGATACAAAATTCTGCAATAACTAAATCATAAAGTTTGAATGGTGGCAATTTGTGAATACACTCGCATCTCTTTTACACAACCAATATAGTTTATTCATACATGACATCTCCCAAATAATGAATTCATTTGCATGAAGCTAACGGCTAATTTTCCACTGCTACCACTGCCCTTTGCAAACATGCTTTCAAATATTTTTTCATGTGAACATTCATGCAAAAGTTGGGTACCTTTGAGAATTTGTTTAGTCGTTCATGTGCAAATAATTTCATTATTTTTCCGACTTTTTTTCAAGGTTGCATTTGTTTTGTACTAATCCACAAAGCCACATGAGATCAGCTTTGATGCACTCATAGTGTTCCCTACAAATGTGATCCTTTTCCTGGTAGTGAGATTATATGTGGCTACATTGTTAAATTAAACCAAAGTGGTTTGTCTTCATACTCACACATTATTTTATCTCTGCTGGAAAATCCAGCTAAAATTAGTTTATGGTGGTAACTGTCTTTAGATTAGAAAAAGGTTCTTTAGATTATTAAAATGTTCTTAACACTAAGAAACTGTTCACTGAAAGCTTCTTTGGGGAATCCAATATGGCTCTTCTTTAGCATCACTGCTAAAATCCCCTTTTGGAACCTTTATTTTTGTGTGGTCCAATCTGCTTTAGGTGGTTGACCAACCAGTCAAAGGTAAAGAGTTGTGCTGAAATAACCAGGTTTTTCCAACTTAAGGTCATAAAGAAGCTGTGTTTTGGTGCACGTTTTTGAAGGTCCAAGATCTTCTAACCATCAAAACTGACTTTGAGTATCTAAAGATCAGCTTAGACTAGTTTGAAACCAACTAACATATTTAAAAACACAGCTACCATCTATAGCTGGATTTTTTAGGAGGAATGTAAATGGACGTGCCACATCCACCGTGTATTGGTCTCTGTTTACATTTCTTCACTCTTTCTTCATGTTTGTGTCCTTTCCACCCACAGTATGTGTTCGTATCTCTACTGTCCAGAGATAGCGTCTATGATGTGTTGAGACGCATCTGCACACATCTACAGGTGAGAGTTTAGACAGTACCTCTGGGCTATTATGTCGAGAACATGTAAACAGTGTTAGCCTTATGGCAAGTGGGGGGTTGTCATGCTTCTGTCTGTCATACAGGTCAATGGGAAGAAGATCCTAAGCCTCAAGCAGTACATGGAGGAGCCTAACTCGTTATCTCTGGTAGGTTTGAGAGTCTAGATTGCTCTGGTTCTAGAGACCCCAAACTAGACTTTCATTATGGCATATTAATGGCATACTAAATACTTCAGGTGTAATATGATGGTTTATGCAACTTTTGCAAATGGTATTTCAGTGCAAAAGGCTTCTTAACAACCTGCAAACTACAGTGCAAGCAGCACTACAGAATGTGCTTTAATTTGGTGTAGGATGAGTTCCCTGTCCCCGAAGTTTTCCCTGTACCAGATGAGTTTCCTCCGGTGCTGAAGTGGAGGAGGAAGCCGTCAGTTGTGTCAGTAGCTTCTTCTCTTCCTGACTTACTGGGAAACTCCACCGCCGGCCTGAGTGCTGTAGATACCCCCTTTCAGGCAGACAAGCCTCTGGAGGGTGAGTGACTGACCAAAAAAGGTATTTAGATATTTTTCTGTAAATGATGCCATAGTTTTATGGTTTTCTAGAGTTTTTTTTAATTGTTTGGTTAATTTCCTTGAAGTTACATGTAAATAGCATGTATACAGGTGCTGGTCATATAATTAGAATATCATCAAAAAGTTGATTTATCCATTTTCCATTCAAAAAGTGAAACTTGTATATTATATTCATTCATTACACACAGACTGATATATTTCAAATGTTTATTTCTTTTCATTTTGATGGTTATAACTGACAACTAAGGAAAATCCCAAATTCAGTATCTCAGAAAATTAGAATATTACTTAAGACCAATACAAAGAAAGGATTTTTAGAAACCGTGGCCAACTGAAAAGTATGAACATGAAAAGTATGAGCATGTACAGCACTCAATACTTAGTTGGGGCTCCTTTTGCCTGAATTACTGCAGCAATGCGGCGTGGCATGGAGTCGATCAGTCTGTGGCACTGCTCAGGTGTTATGAGAGCCCAGGTTGCTCTGATAGTGGCCTTTAGCTCTTCTGCATTCTTGGGTCTGGCATATCGCATCTTCCTCTTCACAAAGATTTTCTATGGGGTTAAGGTCAGGCGAGTTTGCTGGCCAATTAAGAACAGGGACACCATGGTCCTTAAACCAGGTACTGGTAGCTTTGGCACTGTGTGCAGGTGCCAAGTCCTGTTGGAAAATGAAATCTGCATCTCCATAAAGTTGGTCAGCAGCAGGAAGCATGAAGTGCTCTAAAACTTCCTGGTATATGGCTGTGTTGACCTTGGACCTCAGAAAACACAGTGGACCAACACCAGCAGATGACATGGCACCCCAAACAATCACTGACTGTGGAAACTTTACACTGGACCTCAAGCAACGTGGATTGTGTGCCTCTCCTCTCTTCCTCCAGACTCTGGGACCCTGATTTTTAAAGGAAATGCAAAATTTACTTTCATCAGAGAACATAACTTTGGACCACTCAGCAGCAGTCCAGTCCTTTTTGTCTTTAGCCCAGGCGAGACGGTTCTGATGCTGTCTGTTGTTCAAGAGTGGCTTGACACAAGGAATCCGACAGCTGAAACCCATGTCTTACATACGTCTGTGCGTAGTGGCTCTTGAAGCACTGACTCCAGCTGCAGTCCACTCTTTGTGAATCTCCCCCACATTTTTGACACATAGTTGCTTGTACACTTTTTTCTATCACATCTTTTCCTTCCCTTCGCCTCTCTATTAATGTTCTTGGACACAGAGCTCTGTGAACAGCCAGCCTCTTTTGCAATGACCTTTTGTGTCTTGCCCTCCTTGTGCAAGGTGTCAATGGTCATCTTTTGGACAAATCTGTCAAGTCAGCAGTCTTCCCTATGATTGTGTAGCCTACAGAACTAGACTGAGAGACCATTTAAAGGCCTTTGCAGGTGTTTTGAGTTAATTAGCTGATTAGAGTATGGCACCAGGTGTCTTCAATATTGAACCTTTTCACAATATTCTAATTTTCTGAGATACTGAATTTGGGATTTTCCTTAGTTGTCAGTTATAATCATCAAAATGAAAAGAAATAAACATTTGAGATATATCAGTCTGTGTGTAATGAATGAATATAATATACAAGTTTCACTTTTTGAATGGAATTAGTAAAAATAAATCAACTTTTTGATGATATTCTAATTATGTGACCAGCACCAGTATATGATAATCACAATTTATCCTAGAATGGTACTGCCACACACACCTTTATTGAAAGTGGTAATGATGGGTTAAAAGTTATGAATTGTTCAGTACTGCAAAGTTTAGCACGTTGCACGTAATCAAAAATCTTAGTTTTAAGTATCGTTTTTTGGGTAACTCCTTTTTGAGTTTACACCATACAGGGTTCCCACAGTCATGGAAAATATAAGGGGATTTGAAAACTTTGGAGAACATGAGTATTATATTTATGTATTTAAAAAGTAAGCAGTGAAATAAATCTTTCTAGATTTGGTCTGTTCTAAATATTTCATCAGCTAGATATTACTTGCTGTGAATGTTTGTAAAATAAGATTGGTTTGCAAGCTGCATGATGACAGTCTGTCTGTTGATCCTGTATATGGCTTAAAATCTATTCATTTGAAAGATGAATTTTGACCTAAAAAATCTTTATAAAGTGGTTTAAAATAAAATCTCTTGTAATTATAAATGACTAGCAAGGTGATGGAAAAGTCACACATGTTTGGTAAAAATACTATATACAATAATGTGGTTAGAAATGAGACAAGCAATATCAACCTTCATGTCTATTTTTACTTATGAGATTTATGAGATAAGATATTGAAGTTTCACATAAATAGATTTATGAATGCAAAAAGTGAATTTATTTTCTTGATAAATAATTGGATAGCACTTACTGAAATAAACGTGTACTGCAAAGAGATCATGTGACAAGAATATAACATTCTGCCAACCGATGAGAGAAAAAAATCCCCCAGCCTTGCACATTATCAGGTCTCTTTGTGCTGTGCTGCTGATGGTAAATCCAGGTGATGTTCAGCAAACGTATTAGCCATGAGCAGATTAATTTCTCAGACCAGACTGGCAGTTAATGTCCCCATTTTATCAAATGTTTCTGGGATGGAATGAAAAAATGTCCATTAATGATTTCATTCTATTCGAGAGCAAGCTGATCACGTCACACGTCTGCTCATGTTGTGAGTGCTTGGTTCTCTCAGTGTGTGTGGATATGAAGCTGGTCCTTTATGCAATATGGGATTAAGCCCAGAAAGAGATTTTAGAAAGCAGAGATAAAACATTTAAAAACCAGCCTCTTCTAAGACTAACAGATGCTTGTTTGTATAATGTTAAAAGCCATCATATATATAATCATATATAATATAAATATTTTTTTCAACAAATTCCCACGTAGTCTCTTGGTTAATATGAGAACTGTATGTATTTATAAAAGAATCAGAAAAATGTTAAAAATCTTTAAGGGGACTTAAATCATTGTGTCATGCATTTCCTCATCCCGTGATACTGTTCTGTCCAATTCAGATCAAAGTCTGGAAACCAAGAAAATCCTCCTGACAGAGACGATACCAGAACTGGGCCAGATGGAGTACCAGCTACTGAAGTTCTTCATCCTGCTGTGAGTTTGGCTGGACATCCTTGCTATGTGTCCATGCTTGCTTTCTTACTTGCACATATATGCAGTCACAGAGACTGGTGTGTCATTTCAATACACCTTATTCAGTGGTTTATGTTATTTTCATACACAAAATAATCCCTTATATCACCTTTCATTTGAAGCACAGGTAGTGTGTCAAAAGTCTTCAATTGAAATTCAAATCCGAAAACATTTGTGCGTATTTAATCATACTTCAGTAAAAAAAAAGTCAACTTTTTTCTAAGGTTTATAAATAGATCAAATCAAGAGGCAGGGGAGATTTTCTCATTGCTTGGACGCACAAACTTGCATTTGCTTGCCAGTCCACCTGTTCCAGTAATCCGTCCCCATCGTCATGTGGCCTGATTTATGTAGTTTATGTGGTGCAGCAGGGATAAACTCACTGGACAAGTAAACTGCCATGCATGTAAACTGGCTATCCAGATTGTGCAGTGCCACGTGCACATGCCAGTGGGTCTGCTGTTTGTTTTCAGAAAAATACTCTGCTCTCTGTAAAAGAGATGTTACCAGAAGAAATGTTTTAAAACAACAATCTCAACAAAATAAAATGACATATTGGGACCTGCAAATTATAATGAAACAACAAATTCAAACAAACCCCACCAAACACATTAGATGTTAAAACACTGTTAGTTTTCAGAACCTTTATTTTATTGCTATTTAAAAATGTACTATTTGATATATATATATATATATATATATATATATATATATATATATATATATATATATATATATATATATATATATATATATATATATAAATTAACAGAAAAAAATAAACAAATGCTCTACACTTGAGAAAATCCAAATCTCATGGGCAATATATATTTTAGAGATACTCAATTTATTTAAACAATGTGTCCCACATTTACTTTGTAGTCTGCATGCCTTTAGCACTAGCAGAGACCATGGCCAACGTGTGTTATTTTTTATTTCCTAAATCACAAAGAAACCCACAACACTGCCATCTAGTGTCCAGCTGAACATACGTAAAGGCTCTCCGTGATCTCATCGCTCTAATTAGTTTCAAGCCAGTCACGTACAGTATAGTTACAGTGTTCTGGTCTTCTGCTGTTTATGTAAGTCTGACATCTGTCCCATAGCATTATCCTGCTCATCCTGTCGTCGTGTTACCTGGCCTTTCGTGTCTGCAGCCTGGAGCAGCAGCTCTCTTTCCTCAGCAACAACCCTGCACTGACTCTCAGAGAGAGGTAAATGTAATTCCACACTGTTTTACGTCATTCACTCCGCTCTTACAGCTCATTTACCAGCGCTGTCTGTCTGCCCACACAGGTAACCACTGACAGTCAACACTGCACTTTACAGGGAAGTCGGTCCAGCGCTGGCGCTCTCTCTGTCTCCGTGGCCACCTTGCAACTATGCAAACAAACTCTCTTATGTATTTATGCAAAGTCTGTCTCGGATTGTGTTAACAATGAGTCTGACTTAGGAACAGAAGACTGGAAGTGTTCTCAAATAGTCATTCTGTTTTACTGGATCCAAGAAGAAAGGACCTGACTGGCCTACACAGGATATAGACTGCAACCCCTGTTTATTACAGTGATGGAATATTATGGAAGGCTCTGTTTCCACCAATAAAAACTCTTCTTGTGGTCACTTGTCGCCTAATAAGGGCAAATGTATAAACCGCTCTACATCAAACCAGTTGAATGACTTTCAATAGGTTATGAATATCTTGAATATGTATAGCTCAGGATCTAATGCAGTACACTTAGATAAGATTATTTTATTTATTTATATGCAAGCCACTTGCCATGTTCTAGCTCTTCCAATAGGATTTAGATGACAGCATCATGAAAATATCTAATATGTCTTTGGTGTGATCAGGTCGTCATCAGTCTTACTATGTGTTCACAGCTTGATCGGCTCAAGTCAGTGACCTGGGCAGAATGTTTATGGCATATTGAATGTTTACTCAAGTAAATTTTGAAGCTCAAGAATTCATGGACAATAAAATAGTGCATTTTCATGTACTTTCCAGAGGTTCCCATTGTGCTATTGTTGTTTCCTAAAATGTCCTGTACAGATGTTTAAGCTTGTAAATCCTGACATAGAAAACTATAGTAAGAAAATTATTTATTTTCAATGGAATGGTTTATTGAACCACTAAAAAAAATAAAAAAAAAATTGCATTACGTGTCATATTTGATACATCAGGCTTTTATGGCTCATACAGTAGTGAGAATATGGAGCTCATAATAAATTTTTTAAAAAAACACTCAAAAATAAGCAGTTTGGTGCAGTTGCTGATATTTGTATGGCCAAAAAGTAAGATGAAATTCTGATTGCTTGTAATGTAAATCAATGTGATCTTTATAACTCTATAGCAGAATACTGCTAATAACCCTGTTACTCTATATTTCCTTATAATGTCTTATTATAATAATATTTAAATGCTTTGTTTTATGATCAAAGCTCTGTAGTTTTTATTGTGAAGGCAAAAGCTCTCAGATGCCACTGTTTCAGTTGTCTTGTTCAGTTTCTTCACCTGAGATGCAACATTCAAAACACAGGACGGTTTAAGAATTTTAGAATAAAGATTAATGTAGGGAATATTGCATTCAGTAATTATTATAAAATAACCTTGCAATTGCAAAATTATTACTGTCCAGATGACTTCACATTTTTCTGCTTAACACAAGCTAATTAAACATATAGGCATGAAATACTGAGACATTACACAAGCTGAATAAGAATCATAAGAATTGTTTTTGTGCCTTAAGTGGTTTAGAGGGGGAAAAGCTGCATTTTATCCCAGTGTGCCCTTTAGTCCCGTTGTATGTAGCTACTGTTTAACAGAGTATACAACGTTCATACTATATTTATTATTTTGATAATGTATATATTGAAGGATTTTTTTTTCATATCTTTATAAAAATACAGCATTCTAATTGAGCTGCTTTCTCGGTCATGCCATGGGCTGTTGGCATTTGACCACAGGGAGGCAGCATTACTCAACTCAATTCTCAACTCTGAGCTATAATTCAGTTTACAAAGTTTAGAATTGAACAATGCTCCATTCAGAAGTATGTAGAGATAAAAGTTCAGAGAAAATATGCAAGAAAAGATTTAGCGTGGTTGTGGCAGATGTAGGTTTCTAACAATAGGTTTTCCTGTATTTTTTAAAATAGACTTTTGTTTGTGTACACTTTATTTCCCGCTTTAGTCAAATCTTCAGAAGAACTGAAAATCCTTCAATGCTCATTTCGAGTCGACTTGACTTTAATACCACTTCATCTACTTAAAAAATGGATAATCGCATCAACCGGAAAAGCCTTAAAGACAGCCCCATTTTGCACACGTCTCTCCAACACAATCATGTATCTCACAGGATCAGTTCAGAGCAACCGAAACCTAAGTGTTATTGAGCAGCTGTTTCTCTTAATCTGTGTGTACAGAAAGTGATAGGGCGGAAGCTGCTATTTCTCAGGACCAGTTCAGCTGTCCTATCTGTCTAGATCTATTGAAGAATCTGGTGACCCTTTCCTGTAGACACAGTTTCCGTATGAGGCTGCTGGGATCAGGATGAGCAGAAGGGAGTTTACAGCTGCCCCCAGTACAGAAAGACCTTCACTCCAAGACCTGTGTTAGGCAAGAATGAGGTGCTTGTAGAAATACTGGAGAAACTGATAAAGCCTAAACTCCAGACTGTGGTTCCTGCTCAGTATTATGCTGGACCTGGAGATTTAGAGTGTGACATATGTACTGGAAGAAAATGCAAAGCTGTCAAGTCCTGTCTTGTGTGTCTGGAATCTTACTGCCAAACTCATCTTGAACAGCACGAGGAATTTCATTCAGGAAAGCGACACAAAATAACTGATGCCATAGGACAACTCCAGGAGATGATTTGTCATGAGCATGATACACTTTTGGAGGTTTATTGTCGTACGGATCAGCAGTGCATTTGTGTACTGTGATGATGAATGAACATAAAACCCATGACACTGTCACAGTTGTAAAACAAGACAGAGCAAGAGGTATGAGCTGACTTTATACACTGACGGGGTCTAATAAAATGATCTGACTCTACTGTCGATGATGGATCTGAGAAAATGACATCAGGAAAACTGAGACTTTTCCAATTACTGCATTTAACTTCACATTTTACCATATGAATCTCTGATACAGCTACATGGCATGAGACTAAGAATATTAATAAGCAGAAACCTAAGAAATACAATAGATATCCATTGTTGGCACTATGCACCATGACATTACAACACAAAATTACATCAGTACACATAAAAACATGTATATATGAGTTCTCATTTCTTTGTCCCACAGAAACACTTAAAGGAGAGACTGAAGTAGCAAATCCAGGAGATAGAGAAAGAGATTCAGGAGCTGAGAGAGACTGTGAAGTCATAAGGTGAGTTATGAGAAGAATAACTGCTGGCAGTAACCGAGCTTAAAGGGATACTCCACCCAAAAAATTAAAAAAGTCTGTAATCATACACACACTCTCATGCTGTCCCAGATGTATATGACTTTCTTTATTCTGTGTAACTTAAACAGAGATTTTCAGAGAAATAATTAATCTGTGTATCTATATATTGCCAGTGGATGGGTCTCTTAAAGTTTTAAAAACCATAAAGAAAGAAAGTCATCTGGGACAGCAACAGGGTGAGTAAATGATAAGGTACATTTTTTTCATTTTTGGGTGAAGTATCCCTTTAATCCAGCAATGGCTTACTAAATGGACTAATGGTAACGTGTCTCCTAACAGTGCTCTGCACACACAGCAGTGTAAGTCAGTGAGAGGATTTTTACAGAGCTGATCTGGTCCATTGAGAGAAGTCGCTCTAAGATGACACAGTTAATAAGAAATCAAGAAAAGGCTGCAGTGAGTCGGGCTGAAGAATTCTTAAAGCATCTAGAGAAGAAGATTGCTGATCTGAGAAGGAAAGAAACTGAGCTAGAGAAGCTTTCAAATGCTGAGACAAGTAGTCTTTAATAATATTTTGTAATTAAAGAAGTTTTTGCTAATATTAAAATTGTAATATCAGGAATTCTGTCAAGTGATGCCACATGATGTTGTTCTGTTATTATATCACTGATTGGCAGCTGTGGCAAAGTAAGCACAGGGCGTCATGTATCAGGCGTTTAAAATTTTAAAAAAATTAAATTTATAAAATATAGCTGCAAGCAGCAATTAGTTCAAGCGCTTTAAGACCTTTTAGTAATTATAGACATTTTAAGATGATTTTACTAAAATAACCGAAAAATCATAAAATCACTAGTAATATTATTTAATGATTTTTCACTTTTGACCAATAGATGAGGTAAAGTAGAGGTAAAGTGTACTGGATGATATATTCACTCTCAAAAAAATAGGTCAATATGCAAGTACAAAGCTGAAATTACAAAGTTTATTTAAAAAGACATTTACTTGCTTCTCACACAATGTGTTTAATGTACAAATCAGGGTTTCATCTCCCAAAACCATCATAAGTCGTATATCATAAAAAACATTGGTTAACAATTCCTTTGGAAAATACAGCCAAAATTAAACATTATAAAAATATTAAATTAAAAAATGTAATATATATATGCTCTCTGTGTAGTCTTTAATAATAATTAAAGAAGCTGTTGCTAATATTAAAATTGTAATGTCAGGAATGCTGTCAAGTGATGCCACATGATGTTGTTCTGTTTTATATATATATATATATATATATATATATATATATATATAATATAATGTTCAAAAGAACAGAATGGTGCATCTCAATAAATTAGAATGTCATGGAAAAGTGAATTGGTGGGTTTTTGTTAAATGTGAGCTAAAATCATCACAACTGAAAGAACAAAAGTCTTAAACTACTTATTTAATACATGAGTTTCACAATTTGAGTTGAATTACTGAACTAAATGAACTTTTCCATGACATTCTAATTTATTGAGATGCACCTGTAAATATATGGCCAACAATAGAAGGCGACCAATTACCAGTAGAGACCAACAGGCACCATTGCAGTTACCATTAAAACCAGTACAATTCCCATCATAACCAGTAAAACCATTAAAAATTCTGTGATGGTTTCTATAGTTTTTTCAGCCAGGCTAAAATGGCTGCTGCCAGCAATCTGCCTCGAAACATAAACATTTATCTGCAGTCATATGGTTTCCCACACAATTTTTTTTTTTTTTTTTGGAGGTTATCCCAACTCAAAATTTTCCTTTCATTATATCCTTGTTTTCATTAAAAAGTTGGGCAAGAACTAACAGCTGTTCTTGCGTCCAGTTTGGTTTTCTTTTACATTTGCATGTCTTACTATCAGCCATGACTATTCTACTCTGTTAATTAAAAGGCTGTTCATATGCATATTCACTAATTGTTTATGAGAAGCACATATGTAAGAGGCTGAAAATTAGCTGAACATATACTTGTTTAATTAGTGACACTTAGCCTGCATTTTTAAACCTTTGTTTGAATATGGCAACATAATATTGCACTCTACAATATTTCTATGAATAAATCTATGACAGAGAACCCTATCAGCCAATCACTGTGTGCACAGTTTGTAAGTATGCTGACATCATCCATAGCAACGAGGTCAACCCCGACCTTACTCTTAGCTTAAGAATTCTCTTTATTCCTTAGTAAATTTTGTCTCAGCAGCTTTGTGAATATGTTTTAAGAGAAAACTCTTAGCTAAAAACTTTTACTGCTATTTAGGAGAACTAAAATAAAAATGTTTTGTGAATACGGGCCCTGACATCACAATAAAACTGATTAGATTTCTAAATTGTTGAGTTTCTCTTCAGTTTTATCATCCAAATGTAAAGAAATGTGTAAAGGACGTGCCCAATAAATAGGCTAATGATTTATCACTTTTGACCAATAGGTGGCGCTGCTTCCAAATTGATGGGGTGTGGTTAACCTGGAGTGACAATGACACACACGTTTAGTGGCAATACGCTAAAGCATTGCAGAAATTATTTGAAAATTCTCACAGACCTTTAGGTCCATGAGTCAAACAAGAACACCAAGTTTCATTTCGATCGGCCTTCCTTAACCTTGTCTAAAGGGTGCTCAAACTTGATTTGCTGATGGCTGCCATGTTTTTTAAAATATGCAAATGCCTGATATTGGTGAAACCTTGGACAAATACACTGCATGCCAAATTTTAAGTCAGTCGGACTAATGGGTGCTTAGTTACAGCCATTTTCAATATGTTTCCATGTTATAGCACCAACAAGTGGTTAAACTCCCCATTTTTTGTCTATGACCTCAGATTGAGCTCTTTCATTTGTTCCAAGTTTGGTCAAAATTTTTTGTTACATTCAAGAGTTATAGCCATTTTAGTAAAAGTGGCCCCACCCACTTAGAATATTTTGGTGTACTGTTGGGACCGACAATGGAACTTCAACTTTGTTTTGATAACTTTTTCTATTCAGACTCCAGAGAACTTTTCTGCACTGGTTTGGTTCTGACTGGGTTTAAAATTATCAGTGTATGTATGATGTGTACAATCTTTTCCCTAAGGCATATCTTTTTTTTTTGTACCTCCATTAGATTGCAGCAACTTTACTCTGGATCCAAACACAGTCACTAAAAACCTTTGTCTGTCTGAGGCGAAACAGAATGGCTATTCACACGAATATATTCCAGAAGTGTCCTGATCATCCAGACAGATTTGATTATTCGGAGCAGGTGTTGTGTAGAGAGAGAGTGTGTGGACGCTGTTACTGGGAAGTTGAGTGGATCAGGAGTATGGGTATATCAGTAGCATATAAGAGCATTACCAGGAAAGGAGCAGGTAATGCATGTTTGTTTGGATGTAATGATCAGTCCTGGAAACTGTCCTGTAATCCCTGGAGTTGTTCATTTTCACAATAACAGAGAGATAAAACTGCCTCTAGAGTCCAGCTCATGTATCATGTAAACCCAAAAATTTAAATTTTATGTTTATCTGCTTACCCCCAGGGCATCCAAGATGTAGGTGACTTTGCTTCTTCATTATAACACAAATTAAGATTTTTAACTCCAACCATTGCAGACTCTCAGTCATATAATGCATGGCAATGGTAACAAAATCTATGAGAGTAAAAAAAACATGCACAGACAAATCCAAATTTAACCCTGTGGCTCGTGACGATACATTAATGTGTAAAGACACAAAACGATCAGTCTGTGCAAGAAACTGAACAGTATTTCTATTGTTTTTTACCTCTGATTAACACAATGTCCAAACTCTTAGAACTCTTGTGAATGCACATTCACAGCAGCAGGTGCCTGAGGCGTCTTCTTCTTCTTCTTCTTGCTTTATGGTGGATCACAGACTTATAAGTGCATTACTGCCATCTATCTCTCAAGTGGACCATTGACACTACTAATTGAGATTGTACATAGAGTGTATATGGTCCATATGAGAGATAGGTGGCTCTCATAGTATATCAAGGCAGAAATCATTAGCCAGAACATTAAATATTTGATCAAATAAAGTACATCACAACCTTGAGGAAACATCTTCTACGAGCATTTAACTAACCCTTAATGATTTAGTTACGCACTTATTATGAGAACTCCTTAAAAATCTTGTTTTCATTCTCTCTTCTGTATTTCTTGTCATCTCAATCTTGTGTATTAATTTTACTTTAAACTTAAAACATATGACAAATTGCTGATGTAAATTTGTAAGTTGGTAAAAGTGTCTGCCAAATTAATAAATGTGTATATATATCTAACATTATGTTTTTTTTTTTTTACTGAATTCACCAGTTTATGTCAAATATGCTGCTGAATAATCACGCTACACAACATCCAACGGGGTGGGCGCTCTGGGGGTCCCTCAGGACAGACACGGGATGGTGGGCCCAGGTACCTGGTACTCCGCCATGGCGGAGTAGGGAACTCAGGAAGCCATGGCGGATCAGACAGTTCAGGAGGCCATGGCGGAGTAGGGAACTCAGGAAGCCATGGCAGATCAGACAGTTCAGGAGGCCATGGCGGATCAGACAGTTCAGGAGGCCATGGCGGATCAGACAGTTCAGGAGGCCATGGCGGATCAGACAGTTCAGGAGGCCATGGCGGATCAGACAGTTCAGGAGGCCATGGCGGAGTAGGGAACTCAGGAGGCCATGGCGGATCAAACAGTTCAGGTGGCCATGGTGGATCAGACAGTTCAGGAGGCCATGGTGGAGTAGGGAACTCAGGAAGCCATGGCGGATCAGACAGTTCCGGAGGCCATGGCGGATCAGACAGTTCAGGAGGCCATGGTGGAGTAGGGAACTCAGGAAGCCATGGCGGAGTAGGGAACTCAGGAAGCCATGGCGGATCAGACAGTTCCGGAGGCCATGGCGGAGTAGGGAACTCAGGAAGCCATGGCGGATCAGACAGTTCCGGAGGCCATGGTGGAGTAGGGAACTCAGGAGGCCATGGCGGATCAGACAGTTCCGGAGGCCATGGTGGAGTAGGGAACTCAGGAAGCCATGGCGGAGTAGGGAACTCAGGAAGCCATGGCGGATCAGACAGTTCAGGAGGCCATGGCGGAGTAGGGAACTCAGGAAGCCATGGCGGAGTAGGGAACTCAGGAAGCCATGGCGGATCAGACAGTTCCGGAGGCCATGGTGGAGTAGGGAACTCAGGAAGCCATGGCGGAGTAGGGAACTCAGGAAGCCATGGCGGATCAGACAGTTCCGGAGGCCATGGCGGAGTAGGGAACTCAGGAAGCCATGGCGGAGTAGGGAACTCAGGAAGCCATGGCGGATCAGACAGTTCCGGAGGCCATGGCGGAGTAGGGAACTCAGGAAGCCATGGTGGATCAGACAGTTCAGGAGGCCATGGCGGAGTAGGGAACTCAGGAAGCCATGGCGGATCAGACAGTTCCGGAGGCCATGGTGGAGTAGGGAACTCAGGAGGCCATGGCGGATCCAGGGTAGGGCTGGACAATAATTCGATATCAATATGTATGGCAATATATTTTTTTCAATAACGGTGATATGATTTTTAAACACGTTTCCGATATTTTGATACACATTAGCAGTATTTCCCATACATTGATTTATTTGTGGCGTTTGACTTCGTTGAATAAACATGAGCACTGCACGTTTCAAAATCAAAACACATTGCAGGTGTTTTATATGAATGTATATCTGAAGGGAACCGACTGTATTCAGAAAAGTTTCGGTGGCATTTTACTTTTATCTGATAAAGAAGCGTTCATAAGCAGAGCTGCTTTGATTGCAGCCGTTACTGGAGAAACCGCTGGTTCTATACAGTCTATGGGGCTACCGCTCTCACAGCGCCTCCTGCTGGCAGACAATCAGTTTGCATTCAAGTCCGTCTCCAGCAACATGTTTTTTTTCTCTGCAGCAACTCAGAGCACTTTTCATACTCTTTATACTGCTAAAGCACATTAGTTTCAATCTATGAGAATAATCAGCTTACACTAATAGTCAAAAGTTTTTGAACAGTAAGATTTTTAATGTTTTTAAAATGTTTTTTGTTGTTGTTGTATAATGTCTTTCTTTTAAAGAATTCTTCTGCTCGTTCAAAATAACTTCTTTAACTTCATTTTAAAATTTAGTTTATTTCTGAGATCAAAGCTGAATTTTCAGCATCATTACTCCAGTCTTCAGTGTCATATGATCCAGAAATCATTATAATATGCTGATTTGCTGATTATCAATATTTAAAACAGTTGAGTAAATTTTTTTTTCAGGATTCTTTGATGATTAGAAAGATCCAAAGATCAGCAATTATCTGAAATAAAAAGCTTTTGTAAAATTTACACTATTCCATTCAAAAGCCTTAAATCAGTATAATTTCTTTCTTTCTTTCTTTCTTTCTTTCTTTCTTTTTTTTTGGAAAGAAATTATGTAAATATTTATTTAGCAAGGATGTTTTAATGTCTTTGATGATAAAGACATTTATAATGTTACAATTTCTATTTCAGATATGCTGTTCTTTTGAACATTCTATTCATCAAAGAAACCTGAAAAATTCTACTCAGCTGTTATCAGCATAATAAAAAATTATTTTTGAGCAGCAAATCAGAATTTAAGAATGATTTCTGAAGGATCATGTAATCAGAGTAATGATGCTAAACATATAGCTTTGAAATCACAAGAATCAATTACATTTTCAAATATTTCCAAATATAAAACAGTTATTTTAAATAGTAAAAATATTTCAAAATGTTACTGTTCTTGCTGTATTTTGGATCAAATAAATGCAGACTTGGTGAGCAGAAGAGTATTTTTTAAAAACATAAAAAATCTTACCGTTCAAAAACTTTTGACTTGTAGTGTATATAAGCCTATAGTTTGAAGTTAAATATATTAATATTAATTAGGTGAGTCTGAGATGATTATTTGACAGTAATTTCACATTTATTGTTTGTATGAAGGCTAAATAAAAATTTTTTTAAAAAAATTGAACAAATTTATTTGTGTTGTTTTTTTTTCTAAAATATTATATGGTTTTAAATGAGTTGTCATAGACTTGGCAAATAATTTTTTTATAAGTTTGTATGCACAGAGATCTGTTGTGGGCATTCTTGGTAGATTTTACAAGGCTTTTTAAATGATGTTCATACTGAGATCAGTATTATATCGTATCGACCGAAATTAAGAAATATATTGTGATATAAATTTTGGCCATATTGTCCAGCCCTAATCTAGGGACTCAGAAAGCAATAGCAGAGCAGACAGTTCCGGAGGCCATGGCAGAGCAGCCTCCGAGGCCGCGGCCCCAGCCCCTGCCTCTGCGGCTGGAGCCTGGAACCACTGACCAAAGTGCTGTACAATATATAAACACATAATAAAAGAGTATCAAACATAAAACACAACAATAAAACCACAATAAAATGAGAGTGAAATAAACTCCACAATTTCAATATACAGAAAAATGTCTATACTCCATTAAATGCGAATGCAAGGAAATATTCCTTAAGCTTGTGTTTAAAAACACTTAATGTGGGAGCTGATCTGAGAAAAAAATAATTCATTCCAGAGTTTCGGAGCTATCGCTACTAAAGCTCAATCTCCACTTCGATCTCCACCGTTTAGTTCTAGGAATCATCAAAGCCAGCTGGTCAGCTGACCTTAGAGACCGTTTTGGCTAATATTTCTTAATCAGTTCCACCAAGTACAATGAAGCCCTACTATGCAATGATTTATAGACAAAAACCAAAATTTTAAAATTAATTCTATAGGGGATCGGTAACCATTGTAAAGAACTCAGAAAAGGAGTAATATGATCTCTCTTACGAGAACCTGTCAAAAGACTCACTGCAGCATTTTGGACCAGTTGTAAATGGTTAAGCAATGATTTATTAATACCAACATGAGAGTTGTAGTCATCTAACCTTGTGAATACAAAGGCATGAATTACTTTTTCCAAATCACGCATGGACAAAAATGGTTTCACCTAGGCTATTAATCTCAAGTGATAAAAACAGGACCTAACCACAGAATAAATCTGCTTCTCAAACTTGAGATCACTATCAAAAAGAACTCCTAAATTTTGCACTAATGACTTACAAAAAGGGGCTAAACTGCCCAAATCAGATAAATTATTTTGAGCTCCAAACCACACAACTTCAGTTTTGTCTTCATCCAGATAAAAAAAAAAAAAAAATTAAGGACAGCCATAGCTTAATTTCTTGTAAACAGTCCAACAAATATTCTATATGCTTTTTACTATTCTTTTGCAGAGGAAGATACACTTGCATGTCATCTGCATAGAAGTGAAACGGGATTCCATGCTTACGAAAAATTGATCCAAGGGGTAACATATACAAAGAAAACAAAATTGGGCCAAGACTGGACCCCTGTGGAACCCCACAAAGGAAAGAAACAGGTTGTGAATAATATTGACCAACATTTACAGAAAAAGATCTGTTTGAAAGAAAGGACTTAAACCAAGTAAGCGCTATACCATGGATTCCCACCACCTTCTCAAGCCGTGAGAGTAAATTCTCATGGTCAATAGTATCGAATGCAGTGCTAAGATCTAATAAAACAAGAACTAATAAAACACCAATGCAACTGCAGTCAAATCATTTAAAACCCTGACCAAAGCTGACTCAGTACTATGATAAGCCCTAAAGCCTGACTGAAAATTTATTTTAGACTTTTTAATTTAATTTAGACAAAAAAGTATGTAACTGATTAAAAGCCACCTTCTCTAAAACCTTTGATAGAAAAGGTAACTTAGGGCTCTCTGGGACAAACTTGGGGGCAGGAGCCCTCACTGGGCTAAACTCGGAGACCGGTGCCGACACTGGAGCGAGCTCTAGGGCTGGAGCCGACATGAGCTTGAGTGAGCTGGAGCTTGTCTTTGGAGTGGCTGGCGGACTTGACTGAGGAACGGCTGGTGGAGGGGTTCCGGATCGGAGGCTCTCCAGACACCGGATGACTGCTTCCTTCCAGTCGAGGTTGGTGGTGTCTGGAAGTTCCGTTGGCTGATGGTAGGAGATCCTGAGCCAGAACAGCGTCACCAGGGTCTCTCCTTTAAGGGAGCTGGCGAGGGCAAGTGGCACGAATGCCCTTGTGTAGGTGAGCAGGTCATGGCTTGCCTGAGCCACAGCAATGAACATTGCTCATTCTTCCATGTAGGCAGGGAGAAACAAACAGGTAACTTTCCTTCTTTAATAAATAAAATGGGGAGAGGGGGTGTTGCTTACTTTTTGTTCAGTCCGGTATGGGGGTGACGCTTCACTACGGTGCGAGAACGCAGAGCAAGGAACGAGGAGACCAAGAGTACATCAATAACAAGACTTTAATAATATCCAAGGAACCAGGAAAACACACATAGCAGAGAATGTAGATGTAGACACATACAGACATTAACAATACCAGACAAGGAAGAACAGAACGGACTAAAACACAAATAGGGCAGATAACGAAGGGCAGACAGGTGAAGAGGATAACTAATAATAAGAAACAGCTGGAACAATTAGAACTAAATGGGGACAGGAACAGGAAAAACCAAAAAAGGGCAAGGAAGGCACATGGGAAAACCAGGACATGGAACAAGTGGGGAGCAGAACACAAAACATGGAACAGAGTCTGACAATAATAAACCTACAAAAATAAGTTTATTTGTCCATATACTGTAAAATATTTAGGAAAAAAAGGTTAGAAATCTCCATCTTCATATCATCACATTCACTGACTGGTTCTCCAGCAGTTACAGTAAGTACAATGAAAGACATACAACAGCACTGATAAGTATAGATGAAGCATAATGGCAGATATAACAATAAAGATATTCATAGATGCATGTTGCTTATGTAAAGCAAATTATTACATTTATGAGAACAAACAATAAAAGTTTTTATAAAGTGCACATGAGGCTACAGTCCTGTCTCTGGTGCACACATCAATTGATACATCATTTTATACAGACACTAATACACAAACACTAAAAAAAGATATGTTGAGACCACGTCATGGAGGAACAGCTCATAATTTCAAAAATCATTTATGTCCCCTCATGTCTGTATAATTCATTTCTTGTGTGAAATACTAAAGAGCCTCAGGAGAATGTTCATGTTGTTCTTTTCCATACAATAAAAGTAATATATATTGCTACAATTAAGAGGCTCTGAGAAATAAAAATAACTACAGTATGCGAAGGCTTCAGGTAAAGAAATCTTTGGAAATGGCCTCTACAAAATTAGGGGCAGACATTAGGATACCAATGGTGCAGAGGATGGTGAACAGAGAAAAGGCCATGAGACAAAGACGGTCAATGACAGATGCTGCAAACTTCCACTCATTACACATAGTCTCCTCCTCATCTTGGTCCCGGAAGCGTTTGGCAATGTACCGAACTTCATCCAAGATTTTGGACAATTCACTTTCTCCAGGGCTGCTACTAACAGAAGATGCCTGAGCCCCAGGGAGCAGCACATCCTCCTCACTTGTGCCGACAAGCCGGCTGCAGATCACCCCAGAATCGGGTGAGGTTGGATATTGAATAGTTTCGATTGGGAGTCCGACTCTCTAACCATTAGGCCACGACTCCCCCTGTGCGGCTCCGGTGCTGATGTTCAGATCCACACTGGAAAGGCTATTGCGTGGCTGCTTATTGTGACACGCTGAGCGAACTCTGTCCTCACCAGGCCTCTTCATCCTCAGGAACCATGCACACCAGTTCAACAGCACCACACGGATCTGACAGAAAAATTAGCTATTAAATAACACTGTTGTCCAAACACAAATGTGGAATTAACATAATACATCTAAATTAAGCCAGGTGGATTTATATGGTAAGCAGAAATAAAAGCAGCCATGAGAGCCTCACCCATTTTGGCATTTTTCCTCCATCCGGATCATGGTAGTGGTATTGTAATACCCAGACTGTGGCTATCACAGACAGGCCAACAATAACCATGGTGGTGGCAAAATACTGAGCTAATCAAAGGATAGAGAGAATTACATTTAACAACCTAGAGAAAATCCTACTAAAAACAAATGACTAAAACTTGTTTCAGACACTGAGATTAAATAAAAGCTCAAATTTATTGATAGAATCTGTCGATTACCACAAAGTTATTTTAAATACCACAAAACAGCAACAACAACAAAAACATGTTGAAAGAAATGCACTTACAATGGGGCAACAGTTGTGTTGTACATTTCCCTTGTGAATGCAGACAGGTATGATATTTCAAAAATTAACCATGGTACTGTATTTCCTTTAAAATCTTGAAAGTTCATTGGAGTACCATATTAATAGCATGATACATGAATTTCAGTACTGTGGTTTATAACTCAAAGTACTACCATTACTTTATTACTTTACATACACACTTTAGCATATTTAAAAAAAGAAAAGAAAAAAGGAAAAATACTGAAATAGTATTTAAAAGAATATACGTAAGTGTGAAAACAATTTTTACATAATTATTAACCATGTTAATTGCAATTAAATGAAAATATATTAAAGCTATAATTTATATTAAATGTAGTTAGCTAAACTCGAACCCACTTAAATAGGACTTAATGTTGAATAACATGCTACAGTTGAAATGATAATCAAGTACTTTACATGTGCTTAGTATGTTAGTCAACATAAAAAGTGTACGTTAAAGCACAACAAACGATTATTAAAACAATTAAAAATTTACTTTAAAACTTTTAATTTGACATAAATACAAAGTGCATTTTTTAGTGTGTTAAGAAACATTCAAGAAAATTACACTTAAGTGGCCTTTTATTTTATTAATATTATATTATCTGCAAGTACACTTTTTAGAAAATAAACTTTTAAGATTTTAAGCACAAATACACATTTAATACAATTAAGTGAACTTCTGTTTAACAAGGGTTTAAAGTATCACAACTTTATAGGGCAGGTCAGTAATGTTGCAAAGTTCCCGATTGTCTTCAAAGTTTTATTATAAAAGTTCTCCTTTACAGTGATTTATAAGGCTATGCAAAGTGGTTTGACCAAATTATTAGAACATATCAGTTCATTCAATACAGTTGATCACACATCTGATATCATTATGTACTGTACATCTAAATTGGACTTACCTATTAAAGGCACAGAGTCTGATGTTGCCGGCATTATCTCTGCTACCAGAAGCATGAAAACTGTCAGTGAGAGCAGGACTGTGATCCCTGACAATCAAAACATATATATTACAAACACATGTTCATATGAAACCAAAAAACTGTAAACAGATAAAAAGAAACCGAGGCTTATTGTTGCAAGAGCTATTTCAATCTTGACAACTCTTAATAGTTTTAGCATGGACTTGCTACTGCCAATAGATATACAGATACACTGCTGTGAGCATGTAAGATATGCTGCTGCTGCTGCTGCTGCATGAATAGAGGCACACATAAATCACGTAGCAGATCAAAACAGGTGGAGCCGGAGGAGGTGGAGGGCTTCAGAGGAACTAGGAAAGACCAGTTTACAGCGAACACTGAACCAGGCTATTTAAATGGTGAGCAAGCAAGATTATTGGCTATAGAATCAGCAGAGGTCAATCCACTTTTGCACCACCACAGTAAATTATGTGATTGCTTGCAAATTGCATGTAAAGGACCTACAGTATCAGCCTGAGTCATCTAGAGTTTCATGACTGAAGTAAATATAGTATGTCAGTTTCAAACAACCAATGCAAACCAAATCAGTATATTTCTATAGAATCCATCCATTTAATATGTTGTAACTGTCCAAAAATAGACCCAATTATGAGAAATATTCACTTGGAGTCAAAAGTGTGACAACTAGCCCCGGTCTCCCCTACATAAGTGGCTTCTGTTAAGATGATACAAGGGAATGCCAAAAAGTAATCAGGCTTAAATCTTTATTTGGTAACTATAAAATAGCTTCATTTAGTGCCCTACTTAGATAAGAAATTAAGCAGAGCTATATACAATAAAACTTAAATGTACTATATCATATACAGTCGGCTAATTGCTGGTATTGCGAGTATTGATCTTGAGTAACTCACAGAGCAACAGGCAATGACTCACATTGTGGAAAGTAACGTTGGCAGCCTCATCACACTAATACCATTTAGGAATGACAAAATGAAAAAAAAAAAAAACAGAATAAATTGTGTTCTGGTTTGATTTCAGTTTCAGTCTCTTCCAGAACATTCCCTCATTCACTGTGACAGCATCCTCTAAATCCAGCAGGCCAGATAAATAGAGGCATTTGGCCTTCAGAGCTCTCCAACTGCATTAATCAATGAAGCGATCTTTGGCAAGCCATCAATCTTACTACATGCCACTTACAGTAGCTTACAGGGATGTCGGCATAAATTGTGTGCCTGTGCCAAAGTGAGTTTTATATGATGTCCATTTAAATGTGGAAATTTCACTAAGTCAGCAAAAAAAAAAAAAAAAAAAAAAGGATAGAGAGGTTTGCCAATGTGAGAAATAAAATTAATGATTTTTAAAATGACAAAAGTGACATTTATGCACTTCTGTTAATGACAGATGCCGGTTTATGCTTAGCTCCTTTAATAAACCCTTTTAAAGGTGTAGTGTATAATTTCTTTCAGTGTTTTATCTGACGAAGACAATTCTAGGAAAGGAAGTTGAATAAAACATCACATTTCAAACTAAATGCAGATAAATGCACACTTCAGTGAGTACAATTCACTATTTACATAAAAATTACATCAAAACAATGGCATCACTTTAAAGTCACATCTAGCATTAAAATTTTAAAATGATGACAAAGGCATTGAGTGCCTAGCTCACCAAGAGAGATCTTCTCGCCTGAGTCAGCAGGCAACAGGAAGACCAGCAGGGCCAGAGTAGAGATGAGCACACAGGGAATAAGCAGATTTAGACCGTAGTATAGCGTCCGTCTCCGCATCACCACCGTGAAAGTCACATCTGGGTACGGCTCCTTGCAGCAGTCATAGAATCTCTCATTCCTTCGACCTGGAACCTCTGTGTAACATAAAACTGGCAACATTAGAAAATGTATGTTTTGTGCAATACCCAGTGAACGCTGTTAGATGAGTACAAAAATAATGTATTATGCATAATATTGTCTTAACTAGCAAATGCAATATTGTCATATTTATCATACCTTTTGTAAAATAAAAATATATATATAAAAAAAACAGATCACTTCGATTTTTTTTTAATCATAAAAGTTGAAATATTGAGCCTGATAACCCTTGTGAAAAAGGGTTGCTTAAATCAATGTAAGCATACTTTATGCTAAAGTACTTACAGTATTGAAATAATAGGCCTATACTTAAGTGCAAGTTGTACATAATGTTTTCTGGCACATAATTGGATGTTAATTTAATTTAAATTGAAATTAAATATAGTTTATTTAAATTAAATGCAGCTGAACTTTCTTGATTTACTTTTTAACCCACTTAAAACTAAGGAGGTTAATAAAACATAAATTTTCAGCACAGCATAAGGCTTAACAATGCACATTATAATGCATAATATAAATAACCCTACCCACAAGATCCCACTCTCCATTTGCAATATATCCTGTGATGTCAGCATCAATCATCTGCAGGTCCAGAGACCATCCCCCATATGTCCAGGAGCCAAACTTCAAATCACACCTCTGAAGATCAAAGGGGAACCAGCGAACATCGATGTAGCAGGTGCTTTTGAATATCCCTGTGAACAGAAATTAACTGACTGATATGGAACATTTTACACAGGAAGGTAATAAAACAGATCTTTCAGCAGCACATCTGAGAGCCCTTAAAGTCATAATAATAACTATATAAATACTTAACATTAATCATCATAATTATCAGTACTATTACTTCATCATATAAGAGAATTTAAAAAAATAATGGTGATGAAAATGAACATCTGGGGAACCATTCAATGAGAAGGTGCCAGTAAAGACATATGTAAATGAGCTCAGACTGTTGATTGTTTAATACATCATCTTCCCTCTATGTTTCATTGCTATCTTTTGCCATAAAGCAGAACTAGGCTTCTGACAAAGCTAGTTCTGCTTTATGGGGGTTCAATATATTGAATTTTATTAAATGTAAGTATTTAGTGAATTTTGTGTGAAATGACTGCATGGAATAATTAATAAAATGTTTATCCCAGGATAGAGCCTGGTTCAGGTTTCACAGCAAGAAACAAGAGGTGAAAAGTAAATGATGTACAGTAGTAGAGGTGAATGCTGCACAGGGAAATCTCTATTCACATCAAATGGTTTGTCAATAAGGCAACTCTTTAGACCTATAAGTAAAAGGTATATCTAGCTTTCCATATTAGCATAAAATCATATTTGCTGATTTTGCATAATAGAAATTAATTTAAAGGTGCAATATGCAATTATGTTGCAGGCCCATTTTATTTTTCACTCTGAGCTGTAAAAGGCTTCTATAGTAATCCTCCCCTTTCTAGTTCAAGTGGGAAAAATTACTTGTAGCATTATAAACATCTGAAAAGTACCTGGTGGTAGGTATTGGCAGGCACCAGAGGAATTCACCAGCACATTAGTATGAAATGTGGCATCAAACCTTTCATCAGCACTGTGGAGAACACAAGAATCATTTTAACTAAAAAGAACACAACGGTGATTCATGAATGTCTCAGAGGAACACTTAGAAACTCTTCCGATTAGTCCAATACAAAGTAAATGCATTTCATCTACATTGACTTATTTTGCACCACTAATGGCTGTGCAGTAAGTACTGGATTTCGGGGAAATGACAAACCAAAGCTGCCTTGTGCCATGTTCAGATTTATGTTCCAATTATGTAAATGATGTACTTCTCATTCAGATAATGGAGGTATGTTCGAGAATAAAGAATTCACTCTCAGAAATTCCCAAGGAAAAGACCACAGTGGTCCAGGATGTTGAACCAACATAACCAAAATGTTCACTAACAAAATTAATGCTTTTTCAAGAAATGAAGCAATTTTATACCAGTGGACATATAACCTCACAACTGATTCCATTTCAGTTTCCATTTAGTGATTCACTGACTTGATTCATTTGTCCTCAACACAGTGACAAACTCTTCATTTCCTGGGGCAGATTTACTTGAAGCTAATTCTTTACCATCTACTACTGCATGCTTTTCCAGTAGACAGTGACAAATGAGGCCCAACCTTTGTTTTCCATGGCGTAGTGCAAACTCAGTGTCCATGCACTGTTACAGCACTTTTTTCCAGGCAATTTACCAACTCCCAAGAAATCGTTCACAAACAGGGTTTAAACTCCTAAAGCTATGTTTAGTTTCTATGGAACTTTTGATTGAAGCCAATTATACATATGAGTTTATCAATAACTCTGTGTGAAGGTAACAAACCTATTATACAGTAAGATGTCAGGCTTCCAGATCTGACTGTCAGGAAATCGTACGCTTGTCACTCCAGGATATTCAGAAGTGTTCCACTGAAGATAGTAGTCATGCCAGTACTAAAATAGAGAGAAGTTCACTTCATCATTGCCAATTAGGAACAACATTATTGAAAATTTATACTTTAAAATGTATGCTTGGTGCAAACTGAATTAGGCATGACATGAATTTGAATCTGAACCTGAATCTCTGCATGGTCTACTTTAAGAGTTAGATATGCCAAATACTAATCAGAATCTTGAAGAGCTTTTCACATACAGAAGATGCACAACAAATGTTTCTTAGGGCAGAAATGTTATGAAGCTACATAAGACATTCATTATAAATCATAATTCAATTTAAATTCTGTTAAGATTTTTTTTTATGGGGCAAAGTCAAATAAATGTAAATTAGATACAATGCATATTTACTGTAGACTGCTGAGATCTTTAAATGCAGTTAATAAGGTTTTCAGATTCAAAGATACACTTGGTGGTGTACAGCATTGACCAAGGACAACATTTGAAGGGCTGTCATGGAAGCAGAGACAAATCCATTGCATTACCTTCACAGTTATTAACATTTAGTTATTAATAACAGATCCACAGAGAGGTCTTCTAAAAGTCACATTAAAGGAACATGACTGTGTCACTGCATTACCAATGAGCAGTCTGTCAGACAGTGATAAGTGTTTGTGTCTTTCTTACCAGCTGTAACCAAATGTTGGTTGTAAGTACTTGATTCTTCTCATCCTGTAGATGGACAAAGATGCTTTTATGAAAACTAAAAATCTGATTAAAGAACTACTTTCAAAACATGGTTTAAACATATGATTAAATTGTACTGCTGAATGTACTGACATTCACTAATGTAATGTCATTTCTGTTAAAACATATGTTATGCACTTGAATATATTTGTAATTAAACATTTGTCATGATAAAGTTGCAATTTAGTATATTCAAAAAAATATTGACTTCAAATGCAAAACAGAATAAAACACTACAATAAGATCAAATACATTACATGTGCTTTAGTATGTCACTCAACATATAAAAATAAGTGTACTTCCACATTTTATTTTAAAATATTTTCCCGTATCCTAGTTTAATGTAAAATGTGACTATGCATGTTTCCAAAACATTAAACATGTACTGTACCTGCAGCTACATACCGAATTCAAAGTGAATAGCATTATTTGGAAAATAATTTTTTTGGTGACAATCTGTGAATTTTTTATTTATTTATTTATTTTTGGTGAAAAAGACTAGAGACTATAATGATATGGTATAACCTGCTAGTGAAACAAATTTACATACTTTTTCAGGGTTTATTCAGTGTTTTATTATTATTTTATTATTGAATTAATTAACTTACCACATCCATAATCTGCATGTGCATTGGAGTTAAGTTGAAATTGAGTGTGTGTGTGTGTTTGTAATTAGGTATATGTATTTGGTTTTGGTTATAGTCTTTCATCAAGTCTCTGTAGAGTCTCCTCTGCTGCTGTCCCTGAAGTGACACTGTCAGAGAATGAACAATGTGACACGGTTGCAGAGTTTCACTTAGAGTCATTGTGCACTGCGAACTGCTTCCAGAAGAGGTCTGCAGTGTGAAGTGAATGATATAATCAGGAGAATGCTTCCAAATCAACAGAGGCAGCTGTTCCAGCTCATTTGGATGCACGTGTATTGATCTGAAGCTCTCATCAAAGCTGTTCTGCTGGGTTTCAGTGATTAAATCTCCACCAGGAAGTCTGACTGATTGGACTCAACCACTTTCCTTAAGTATGCATCTAACTCCCTATTTGAACTATTTTTAACATTTGTCAGATTTGGACAGCAAACAGCATAGAGATCTTTGATATACTTTGATATACATTATGTTAAAGATCTCAAAGTACATTTTGTAAGTAAAAAGCGAATCGTAGGTCACTCTAGCTCCTTTCCCAAAGTTCAATCAGTGCCCACTCTCATCTAGCTGGATAATAAAAGGGATCTTTTTCCCAGTGTAATTCCCTTAAGATCACATCCATTCACTGTGGACATCCTCTAGATTACGTCAGTCCTCTTCTTTATTCCAAAAGGCACCTGTGATTCATGAATGTCTAACAAAGAAACCTGAGAGCGGGACTCCCTTGCCATTAGCAGAGACATTTTACTGTACACAGAGACAAGACATCCAGTGTAACCACATCTTCAAAGTGCAGTCAAACACTCAGTCAAAGACCCAAATTGTAAAATCCAGAGCAATTAGAAAATTTAAGATAAACTGGCTCAGAGCAAAGCAGATTTAACCAACATTATATAGAGTATGCAAATGTAAGCTGATGTAAATATGGCAGTATAATTATATTTGATTATAATTAGGTAAGATTTTGTAATTATTGTCCTTACCTATTAACCCCAATTGCCATTCTGGCCCATATCCTCATATAAACAAGCCTCAAACCATAACATCAATTTTACAGATTGTGTTACATGTCTGTTACAGCAGGCACACAACACCAATCTTACAAGCAAGCAGAAACTATTAGTAAACAGTTTGACTTAAAATAACTTAAATACAGCCAATAATTCAACAATGCTCACGGGTGTTTCATAATCAAATGTCCATTAGGTTTCTTACCACTCCATAGGCAGGTTGTGGTGGTAAAATAAAGAGTATATTCCCAAATTCCCATGTTCCTATGAAAGTTAAATTGCAGTAATGAATAGAAAAGCTCTAGGTGATGTAGGTTTCAATGCTGTAAAGAGTCTCTCACAGCATCCCACAGACAGAAGTGAATGTAGTCTCATGCAGCAGCATCAACAAAAGGCACGATGCCCCGCCTCCTCCAGCACAACATGTATTACAGTCTCTCTCTCTCTCTCTCTCTCTCTCTCTCTCTCAGTTTCATGTTTTATCATGTAGTCTTCCATTGACATATTGCTTTTAAATTAATCTAATTACAACATAAAGTCTAAAAGGAATGCTAATAGGTATTCTAACATGATTTGGAACCAGTCGTAAAGGGCTTCAGTAAGATTCTTGCAAGAATCAAAGAACATTGGATAAACTGAAATTCATTAAATAAATATATAAACAAACTTCATAGATAGTATTTTCAGTCTATTTCTATCCAATTCATAATAAAAAACAAGTAATAAAACGTAAAAACTAAACAAAAACAAAAATGTAAAATGTATTCAGTGATAAAAGAAAAGTAATAATCATCATCATCTCAGTTTACTCAGATTTACTTCTGTAAATTCATATATATCTATACACATATACATATAAAACACATATAAAATATGTTCTACCACTGTGTAAATTATAAGGAAATGGGAAAAACTGGGATTTACTATAGTGCAGGATTAAGCAAAACACTAGTATCCCATTCCACACAAAGTCTCAGTGAATCTGTGAATGCACCATCAGACACTACCTGTGCCAGCCATAATTTTGCACAAGGGCTTTGATCATGGTTGTCTAATTCATATTCATTCATATTTCCAAGGCTACTGAAATACCATACATGAGGTTACTTTAGGCATTTTGCTTTTACCTCCTACAGTTCCCGATGCTGCATGATTTGGGTGGGAGAAGTAAGAGCAGAGACTTGGCAAATGCCCCACTGCACTGAACAACCAGCCAGACAGATGCAGCTCTGCAACTTGCTGCTCAGCACATTAAGAACAGATGTCTTAAAGGTGTACTTTCTAATTTTTTACTTATTAAAGGGGTGGTTGAACGCAGGCAGCGTATGCTCTTCTGTGTCAGCCGCGCCACAAGGATACATTTTCTGTGTGTATTTACACTTTGATTTGAACAAAAACAGCACATCCATGCAGCGAGGCTGACACAGAAGAGTGTATGCTGCCTGCATTCAGTTCATATTCTCCAAAACGGCGCTATGGTGATGCGGAGAGACACAAAGGAGACAAATTGTTCTGTCAAAGGAGACAAATTTACGTGCACAAAAAGTATTCTCGTCGCTTCATAATGTTATGTTTGAACCACTGATGGCAGATGAACTATTCTGACGATGTCTTTCATACTTTTCTGGACCTTGACAGTGGTGACAGTGTTTACTTACATGCAGTCAATGGGACAGTCACAAGCCTCCCGGTTTTCATCCAAAATATCTTAAATTGTGTTCCGAAGATGAACAAAGCTTTGGAACGACGTGGGGGTAAGTGATTAATGACAAAATTTTCATTTTGGGGTGGAGTATCCATTTAATAGGTTGTTTGCTATCACGTGATTCTGATGATGCATGGAATTCAGATGGAGGGTATGGAGTGAAAAGCAGAATGGATAAGATAGAGGAAAGTCCATAGTGTACTGGTTTAGACACTGTTAGTAGAGAAAGGTATAAACAGAAAATCACAACATATGCTGGATATGATTCTAATGTTATGAAGAGGAACGATTCTTCAGCTAAATTGAAATACTTGTCTGCCATCGAGGTGGTGGATATAGGTTAAGCAACTAACCCTGATTTTGGTTTTTGGCTGTCAGTCAATGATTCCCTTTGTCGGTAGGGAATAGTAAGTTGGCAGCTCAAACACTTCTAGTGGCTTCACCACCTAATGGCAGAATGCAGCGAGTAATCCAGTCATTATATAGATCAGTGGACTGGGCAAATGTTTTATGGTCCTACAGTTTTTAAAGGTTATATCAATACATATAAATACATTTAGACCACTTCACCTAGTGATTGGTATCAGGATGAGAACAAACTTTCAACCAGCATAACAAAAAATGTTTTTGAACCAGATCACTTATGCTGCCTTTAATTGATTTTAAATGTCTTTAATTGATTAAATGGTTTTAAATACCAACACACAGGTATTGTAAATGTAACTGTACATTAAACATTATCCAATTTCACCTTATTTTTTCAAAAACAATTAATTTCAACATTTTTACTTTCCTCATTAAATGCCATGCAAATCATGCTTCTTTTTTAATAATGTCAAAACATTATTTTTTTGTCTACTTGACTAGTTTACATTTGACCTACAAAATTTAATGTAGCACACTGATTTTAGAGATTACTTGAAAGCAAAGAAATCTGAAGTTAAGAACAGAAACACAAGTTTGTTGTGTAGATCACAACTAATATGATTGAGTAAATTTGTGTTTTCCGTTTTTTTTTATTTATTTGTTATTTGTTTGTTTGTTAGTGATTGGGTCAGACATGTTGCGATCACGTGACCATCTCAGTAACTCATCTATTACCAGACACTTTTGCTAGTGGGATAAGTGAATCATGGCTGGCTGTGAACAGAGCACTTCTATTTTAAGAGAGCGATTTTGCTGCAAAGTACAGTATAAAGGAAAAGGAGTTGGGCCGTTGCTACTTGTGGAGGCTGAGATATTTGGAGGATAGAAAGCAGACAGCGAAACAGAAAAGACGAAAGACGAAATTCCGGGTTGGGGCATTTGCCACTTGTGGGGCCAGCTTTGTGCAAGCCCTTACCAAAAAGTGGTATACTTCAAGTTTATTTTATTAAGTATACTTAAGTAAAGTTCAAGTATATTTAGACTTTTTGTAAGTATAAGTCAAGTATAACTTAAATGTCATTTTAAGTATATTTCTGAGAAGTACATAAAGCCCATTTCTGAGAAGTACATAAAAAGTAAACTAAAAGCATACTTTCCTATTTTTGTTTAAAAGAAGTATACTAATAGCACACTTGAATAAACTTCTTTTTCGTAAGGGAGGTTCAGGTCGCATTACTGGCAGAGAAAAAGTCGATGACTGTTGGCGGAGCAGCAAGGTAAAGCTGGAATGGAGAACGGATTGGAGAGTGAGATCCACTGGGGATGGGGCTTGAAGCACAGGTCTTGCTTGCTGTAGCTGTAGCCTGGGTCAAAGATTGTTTAAAAAATAAGCTTGGGGTAAAAATTTCCTTTAACTGTCTGCCAACATCGAAGAAAGAGCTAAGAGAGTATTGAACAGTTTGTAAGGCATTCATCAAGCATCAAGTCCAAAACCATGAACTGTGGATTTTCACCACTTCTTTGAGCTGGGGATGATGATATACTCCTGTACTAGCACTCAAATACAATAACTTTCAAACTCACAAAAGCAGAGGTGGACTATTTTTACATTTCGTCATGCTGGATTTATTCTCAGCAGATGGACACATGGCTAGTGCTCATTACATACCAAATCTCTGCATGAAATCTACAGTCCAGATTCAAAACCATTTTCTGTGTACTATTTTCACACCTGAGCCCTGTCATATTCCCTTCATCATCATACAATCGCATCTTGTGCACTTTAGTGTCAGTTCCATCCAAAAGCTACAGCTCTAGCAATTACGGAGAATTCTATACCTGTCTGAGGCATAATAATGCCACCTATAGACAAAGTGACACTTCCTTTGAACAGCATTAGAAAGAGCACAACTGTACATTCTGACAGCCTTAATTTGAATAAAAGTTTTTAACAAGTGAGGTTCATATCTTACCTTTACTTTCATTTATTCATTTATAAAGCACAAATAAACACTACAAAAGTTGACCACTGTGCTATATAGAAGATGAGGGAAAAAAAAATAAAAAAAAATAATAAATAAATAAATAAAATATTATTTTGCTATAAAAGTACATTAACTATGATGACAAATGGAAGGGTAAAAAGATAAGACTTTAATTTTAAGTTAAAGAGTTAAGATTTAAACTCATATACAGAGGATACAGATCTCACAGACAAGGGAAGGTTATTTTATAACCTAGTTCCAGCGACTGCCAACGTACAATCACCTCTCAACTCCAGTCTTGCTCTGTTGTATAGGACAGAATATTACTGTCTATGGATTGCAAGCATCTGACCGACTTGGCGTCAGACCATTTTAGGACTTTAAAAACAAGAAGCAAATTTATATTCGAATCTACAATGCACTGGCAACCAATAGAGAGACAATAAAATTGGAGTAATATTTTCACGTTACAAAGCCCCATTTTATTCAAAAAAAATTTAAGCTGTGACATTGACTACTGGGATAATCCAATAAATAATGAATAACAAGAGTCCAAATGAAATAAGACAAAAGCATATATGCCTCTTTCATGATCTTTAGGAAAGAACTTGGATCTTTAGGATAGGAAGGTCTTAACTTTAGTCAGAAGTTTTTAAATACTGTTTTAATATGTAGGTCAAACTCAAGGGAGGAATGTAGGAATTAATTTAAGTTTAAATTGCCAAAATCAAAATTTGTTTTTCCTTTTCACAGAGGGCCCAAAAAACAATAGCTTCTGTCTTATTATCATATAAATATAAAACCTTATATAAGCTAAACGTGTGAGCAAAGTTTCTTAACCTTAGCATGGGCCTCAAAAAAAGGCCTGTGATACTGAAGATGTGCCCAGACCCTTGAACCAGTCCTTGCTGTTCAGAGTTAAGAAAAACAGACTGTTTAAAATCAGTGTGAGTTAGTCAAGATAATTGTATATGGGTTTGTTGCTATCCAAGATGGTCTGCCAAGTCCACTGGCTGGCCCAGCTAACAGGGAACGTTCTTTAAAAATGTTATGTAAATGGACAAAATTTTCTAAAGATAATGTTTATCAAACGCTTTTATAATGTTATTGATAGTTGATTACGTTCTCGTAATGTTGAGAGAAAATGTTCTTAGAGCTACGTTCTTGGAACTTCCTATGTCTTTATATGTACTTAATGAACATTCTCATAATGTTGAGAGAAAACGTTCTTAAAATATAACACCCTGAATGTCCTTATAATGCTATTTTTATTTGCTGGATGTTTTCTTAATGTTATCATAAAACGTTCTGAGTACAACATTCATGGACGTATTATGATGTAATTTGTACTTGATGAATATTCTTGTAATTTTAAGAGAAAATGTTTTTAGAATAACATTCTCGGATCATCCTTACAATGTTATTTTACTTTATGAACATTCTCATAAGACTGAGAGAAAACGTTCTTAGCACAATGTTCTTGGAACATCCTTATGACAATTTTTTTTTTTTTTTGTATATACTTAATAAATGTTCTCAGAATTTTCTTAGAATAAAACTCATGATGTTATTAATTTATTAATTTATTTTTTGTTATTTGATTTTTGATGAAATTTTTTGTGATGTTTTGTTGGAGTGTTTTTAGTGAAATTTTATAGTGTTTTTTTTTTTTTGTCAAAGTCCTTTTTTTAATTTATTTAATTTTTTTTTTTTGTTTAGTTTTTTTTTTTTTTTGGTATTGTTTTTTTGCTGCTTTACAGAAAAGCATGACGTTATAATGTTAATATCCTTAATATAAAGTGGGACCAAAAAACATTTTTAAAAAAACTAGACGTTTTGAATGTTAAGAAAACATCCAGAAATAACATTTATATAACATTGTCAAAATGATAGAATAAAATGTTAAAATAACTGGACCCTTTAAACGTTTAAAAAAAACATTAAAAATAACTGAGATGGCCAGTGTAATATGTTTCCTGTTCACAGCAGACACAGACACAGACAGACTCAGAGACAGCAGAGATTCACAGCTCAAGTGACCAGTCATGATGAAAACTGGGATGGGTGGACGAGCATGAGTCAATATCCCACACTGTGAAAATGTAGTCATTTTAACAAAAGTGTTACCTTCTTGTTCCTATCTGTCTTTTTGTTCATCCTTGGAGTATATACAGTATATAACTAGCACAGAGTCTTCCTGTAACATTTGTTACATCGCTGTAGTTTTATTTATTATTTTACTGTAAAGTTAAAGTTTGCATGGGGCTCAGATGACTAAAATAAGCAAAATATTAAATTATAATATAAAATGGATATAATATGATGGGGAGGGGCCTCTGTTTGATCTTGAATTTGCATGTTTCAGGAGCTGTGTGAGGAATTACTCAGTTTTCACCAAATAAACAAAATCCCTTTCTCGTTGTTGTTGATAAGACTAGATTACATCACCATGGGGTAAAAGTCTCCATCGCAATAAGCACTTGCATTCAGTCAATACAAATCGCATGTCTTAATTTGTTTGAGAATGGAAAAAGAGTGGGGCCGGATTTAAACATAGGCATTCTAGGTACATGCCTGTGCTCGCTCGTTCAGGGGGGCCCAAACACAATGAAGAGATATATAATATTTTTTGTTATACTATGGGCTATCTACAACAGTAAAAGAGCCAAAACACCAGAAGACACTGAGCAAACAAATATAACAAACAATAGGGTACAAAATGACAAACCTCGTTTTCCACTTTTTTTATGTAAGGAAATCATGCTTTCTTTCTCCCGTTCTCTCTCACAGACGCAATTCAACAAATGAGATTTCTTTAATATTTCAGTTGTTTCTCCTAAGGCATCTAGTGTCAAAGTATGGTCATCATTGTTGTGTAAATGCATTTATGCCACCTCTGAGCAGCATTAAACAGTCTGTATAAAGACACCTAAATGCTTCAGAAGTTCTTCCATGCCACTTCAAACATGTTTATACTTTAAAAAATAAAACAGAAACAAATACAATACAATACAATACGATACAATACAATACAACAATAAAATGAATATAGCCCAGTTTACACATACAGTCTTTACTGGTAAATTAACAGTAAATTATCTTTAAGAGCTCATGTGTGTATGGAAGCCCGTTCCTGCTACTGAATAAAAAATAAGAAAAGGTAATAGCAACTTTTTATCTCACAAATTTTTCTTGCAATTGCAAGTTTACATCTCCCAATTGACCTATCAGTAAGAGGCACTGAAATGTAATCCTTTGTTTATTGTGTTTGACCTACGCTGTACATGATGTGAGAACAGTTAACTATTTCGATTTGTACATTAGCATGGACTCACTAACTTTAACGTTAGCTAGTTTTTGCCAGAAATACCACGCTGAAGCACAAGATGACATTAAGGTTCTGCTTGAGAAGATGAAAATTGAATCAACCACTCCTACCTAAAACGGCTCGTTCTAACACAGCCCCACATGTCTACGTCATGATGTGGGAAGATTTGCATAATGCCGTCCAAATGTTCACGCAAAGACAGAAGGCGTAACCTTTGATTCTTGTTGTTGCCGCTGGCGCCATGTTGTGGGGACGCTGTTTCGTTGTGAAAGCGAAGCTACTTTTTTTGGCCTTCCAAAAGAGGACACGACTAGAAATCAGTGGTTAAGTTGCATTTACAACACTGTTCCAGAACAATTCAACCTAAATATTCAGATGTGTACAGCGCATTTTGCGGAGGACAAGGACTGTTTCCTGTGAGAGTAGCCTACAGTGCCGGTGTATGTTTCTATAAAGTGGGCCAATTCCAACTTTGCAAGGACAGTCTGGCGCTTCTGACTCACAGCCTGTAAGTACATATTCATATGTAAAGGATTTGCCACTAATGATTCAAAAGCGAGTTTTTTGAGGTGTGTAGTGTAGGTTTTAGATTTTTTTTTTCTGTTTTTATGATTGCAAAAATTTTATGTTTTATGTTCGAGATACACAACACAACGCGTAAAAACACAGTATAAGTAATTATAATGAGTAATTATGTTTATGTTGGATGTGGATGATGCAATTGTTTGTTTTGTGATTTTTATTGTTTTTGTCTCGTCACGCCGGGACACATGGCATCACAGCGTTAAAGGGCATAACATTTCCGTCACACGCTTGAGACATTCGGCCAATCACAATGCACTAGATAGCTGGCCAATAAGCGTACACCTCACTTTTCAGACCGATGAGCTTTGTAAAAATCAACGCGTTTCAGAAAAGCGGGGCATAGAGGAGAAACAATAATGTACATTGTGTGGAAAATAATGTGTTTTTTGAACCTTAAACTACATAAACACATTTCATTACACCAAATACACAAAATAATGTTTTTTTAGCAACTTCATATGACCCCTATAAAGATGGCCACCGAGTGAAATGACTTGCCTTAAAGGGACTTTGCGGTAATCTCATTCTGCGTTCACACAGAGCACATACTGATAATTTGTAAAAGTTTGCAATATCAAGAAACAAAACAAGCTGTTTTGTACGGCTAGAAAGAGCTGGAAGCGAATGACACTGGAAGCCAGTTCCATAAAATTTACAAATGGCCATGCCCGCTCTTACAGAAAAAACAGGTGGTTAGTCTTTAAAGGTGCAGTATGTAGGATTGACTCTGAGTGGTTGAACTAGGTATTGCAGTCCAAATTCAAAATTTTGGAGAGGATTATTTTCCCCTCCTCAGACTTGAAGCACATGCAGGTTGCCAGATTGACAACAACAACAACAGGAACTAGCGCACTTGACGATGAATTAAATGAAATACGCTGTGTTTTCCGCCCGGGTGCAACCCGGGGTGCCGAAATACAATTGGGTAAACTGGCAGTTGGCGGGTTTCACAAACCAAAACAGAGACCGACATTCCAGCCCGGAACACAAATTTTCAATGGGGAATAACTGACTGTAGCATTGTTTTTCAGGTAAACAAGTATATTAACTTAGCATGTTTCTTAAATAGGCGGTTGTGTGTTATGGTATTTTTATTATTTAGTAGATTTTTATTTTTTATTAGGGTTATTTATTTTGGTAAGTCTTCTTTAAGGTGGACAGTCTTTAGACTTGTTCGAGATGCATCGGCGCTGTGTAGAACGATCTGTATATGACATCAAAGTACCACGAGAACAATTCAAAACCATAGAGTCATCTGCTATATTAAGGCTCTCAAGGTACACAAACAAAATAGTATATATATATATATATATATATATATATATATATATATATATACACACATACATACATACATATCCAAGGGCAGCTCTTATCTCTTTGAATGGGGAAACATCAAATTCTACAAAACTGTTCACTAGGCTTGCGATTAAATTTCATATTTGAAATCGCCAAATAAATCTGATAACAACTGTGTCATAATTGTTGTTTATTTTTCTCAAACAACGTTATAAAAAGCTTATTATTCAGGCTAAATCAGCCAGTGCGCATGCGCAGTCCTGAGCGCACGTCTCAGAACGCTGACAGTTTCTAGCAGCTGCAGTGACGCGCTGACTTTACCGATTAGCGACTGGCTCATTCATTCAGAAGGCGTTGCATTCCCCCCCATTAAAAACGATATGAGTGACATGTCTTGGGTGTTCTATAGTCTTTGGTTCAACTTACATTTAACTATACAAAGGTGGTTTTATTGTTAATGTGATCAAATTCTTCCTCTGAGATACAGATGGCTATTAGCTTAATAGCCATGGACAGTAATTTATATCGGATCTAATGTTTTCTGTTGAAATAAAATAAACAATACCGACAGTAAGCAGCAGAGGGCAGTGTCAGACCGATGAATCTGCATGATTACACAGATCTGAAAGTAGCAGATATACTAAGATGCCAATCAGTAAGAACAGTAAGCTAGTGGAAGTACCCTTCTGCTGGTCTAGTTAGTAGAAGTAAATTAAGAATACATTATATTTCCGTTTTCCCCTCTTTTTTAAATGTTTAGATGAAAAGCGTGTGAAGATGTTCTACACCAAATTGTCAGAGATCATCCAGGAACAAGTGCAGTGTTTTTGCCCTCAGGCCATGTGCCTCATGAATAATGTCCCTCACAGGTCTCTCCGTTTTGTAATATTTTCATTGTGAACATAGTTTCTATTCATTTTGTAAATAAAACATTTATTCAATTACCTGTGCATACCCTTAGCTCCGGTGGCACACTACATTCCCCTTGTCATAAATGTACACATTATGCTATATGTATGTCATGTTGTGTGTTTTGTTCACACTTTAAATCTACTTTATTGTATTGTGTTGTGTCTCACTGTAGTATTTCTCTGTGAATAATAAGCTGTAACCTAGACAAGCTTATAAAACATTCTAAAAATTTCAAAATCACATTTTGACTTTCTAGATAAGCGGTCAAAAACAAAACAAATAAACAAAGAAGAAAAAGATCTCTGTCCTTCCTTACAGTAGACTGATCCCTGTGATGTGTGCCAGCTTTTGTTATATGGATAATTACAATAAAAATGTGTCATTAAAACAGCTTCCTGATGTATTCATCTCAGTCTGGCTTTTTAGTCATAATAAATTTGCACAAAGCAAACTGGATTTTATATGCTGGAAATGAGAAATGAGACTGAAAGCATGAGTCTCTCTGATAGCAGGCATTCCCAAACGCAGTATCCCATCTGCATGTCCTGTATCACTGCACACCTGCCACTGTTACCTGCAGATCCCAGTCAAGACTCAGATCCAGTGAATCAGTTATTTATCATGCACAGACATGCTTTAATATCTTATATGCAGCTGTGCTCAGGATTCCTTTGATATGCATTAAACATTCAGTGTCTCTTCTTCTTCGTAATCTAATTGAGGGCATCCAGCTACAAAATGTGCAAGGGGTTCTTTTTAAAACAGAAAAATACAAAGGGAAGGAAGGAGAGGCAGGGGAGAAGAGGAGACTTGATTGATGTACCTGAATATGGAAAAGATGGAAAATTAAAATGGAAGATAAGAGAGTGTGTCTCATGACCTCCGCAAGGGCTGGGGAATAATTAAAAACTCTGATCAAGCTGGTCCTGTGGATCAATATGATCATGTTATCAAAGCTCAGACATTTTTATGTGATATGAGATCATGATATGAGATTATTTTATTTATCATGACGGAAAACAACGATACCGGTAATCTAAAATATTTTAGCAGTTTTCATTGTTAAAATATTATTAATCCATTTTATTATTGTATACTTTTTAATAATTATATAAATATAAAAATATAATTTAGAATATTATATTTATATTTATTCATTTTTATGTCCATTGATTTAATATTTTGCAGTACTTTTTAATTCAATATTATTTTATAGGGACTTACTGTGCCTTGGCAGTACATTTTCTATTAAGTATATTCTTCAACCCTATCACACAAGGCAATGTTTAATTCAAAATATTGGTAAAACACCTGTGAAATGCACAGCACATGCAAAATTCCATCATGTTAACGTTGTACATTGGCCTGTATTTTTACAGACTTTGTATACAAAGAGTGCAAACATTCATAGATGCTCAAGAAGGCAAAGAGGATGTAAACACTTGTAAACAGGACAACCGGTATACATTTTTATTTTAATTTATTTATTTACTGTAAATATTTCATGTAGGTTCAGAAAAGGTAATACCAAATAAAATATAATATAATATCTCTTATATTTGTATAAATTCTGCAACAGGTTTATAAAGGTTTTGCAGTCCGGTTGGAAAATCCTGTGTTTTGTGACACAGAGCTGCAGGTGAGAGTGTTGTGTTCTGGTGACATGAAAGCTGCATTTATTGTAAAATGCTATTGTTGGGGTCACTTTGATATCTCATCAATCACAGCCCGGCCCCACACTATAATAGCTCCCTAAGCAGTCATTGCATTGTTATAAATACTTGGCCAGAGCGACCAGGCAATGCAATTACTGTGTTTGAGAGCCTATGGACAAGTAATAAATGCCCTTAGAACATAATTGCATTGCTAGGGGTTGCTTTCTGGTCAGGTCTGAAATTATGCTTCTTTGGATCGATTTCATTCAAACAGGCATAATTTGAATTAAGGTTGTGAGACTAGGAGACGGTTGCAGATAAAACAGATGAAAGATTCATTAATTTACTCGTGTCTGACTGTTGTTGTAGCCAACAGCAATGAATTTTAACAGCCGGTCATAAACAAAACTCCTTCAGCGTCTATTGTTACTATTGTTAACCTTTAGACTATCAAGTGCAATTTCTTTACTTGACTGCTGCTACACTGAAAAAAGTGAAACAACCATGTCATAAAATCATTTTTTTCATCATTTCTTTTCTTTTTTCAGTTTGTCTAAAAGCAAATAACACACCCCATAGAAGAAAAAAAGAAACAATTTTATTTAAATAATATTTTTCATTGACACCAAACTGTTGATGTGCAAAATGGCATACTGGCTAGCTTTACTGACTAGAGAAATTATTGAGGATTTTATTATTTTTCTGGTGTGTGTGTGGTTCAGGTATACCGTAGTTATTGCAATATCTAAAATCCTTTTACTTATGGGGGCAGTCTTTGGTCCCATTAAGGAAATAAGCTTATAAATCACACAGAATGCTCTTTTTTTTCAGCAGAAATTTTTCTGTGAGGGTTAGGTTAGCTATGGAATGTCCCCATAAAACATGGAAACCCAATGTATGTGTGTTTTGTATGTAACAGGAAATATGATGCATAGTTTTTAAAATGACATCACAATAAACATTAAGATCTTTCAAAGTTGTCTTTATTTATAGCAAGTAAACTAAATTGAATATTGACTAACAAATTTTTTTTAAGGAAAACTTTTACTTATATATTATTGATCATTAAGCTTTTGTTTATGGTGATATATATATATATATATATATATATATATATATATATATATAAAATCCACTTCAAATGTTGACTACTGTATTAAACTGACCTATCAGTTTAGCTCATGTCTGAAGACAATATATTGATGAAGTATGGTCTTTATAATGTAATAATCGATTTACTGTCACGGCTTGTGTTGCAAATCAAGGCAAAAGACTCAACAGGTAAAGTCCAAAACTCTCTGTTTAATAACAGACTTCAAACTCAAAAAGGGAGCAACTTAAATGCAAAGACAGATCAGGATAATTAACTAAACACAGGTGATGGAGGTAAACTAATCAGGCTAAATGAGACCAGGGGGGTATTGCACAAAAGCAAGATAAGGGATTAAACTGGGATTTTCCAGTTATCCTGGCTGAATTTAGCCCTGACTCGGTTGCATGAAGGGAGGCTAAATTAATCTACATTATGTTACTATGGAGATTTACACTTTGCAGCTAGCCTGCTCCGGAGCAGGCTAACAACCAGGCTAAGATTAATCTTAGTGATTTATCTGTTAGTTCTGCTGTCAATCCTTCTAGAAATTAATGTTTTACAGTCACTCCATGGTCTTCTGCAAATGTTGCATCATTTTAATTATCACGCATTAAAATACGACATATACTGTCATGCATCTAAGTATCCCTGTTTTAGCGTTGTTATGAAGACTGTTCATATTGCTGTTAGAGGTTTTGATGAATGCATATATTATTGCATTTGTTGAGATTATAAGAAATGGCTGGTGAAGTTGCAAATGTGGTTTCATTTAAGTCCATGACGAGGTCAATATGTAGTGTATATATAGGCTTATTCTAAATAAATGTTCCATTTGTTAGTCTTTTCAACTCGAATAAAGGAATAATAAAATATATTTTGAAAATGGTTCTACTCTTGAGGATGGCAACAACCTTATAAATATTTTTAGTAAACAACAAAATACCTTTATATGTTCTGGATCATCTTATTCTTCTTTTGAAGTTCTATCCAAACCTGTATGAGTTGCTTTCTTATGTTGAACATAAAAGAGGAAAAAAAAATAGTATGGAAGTCAGTAGGAGCCACCAACTGTTTGATTACCAGCAATCTTCAAAATATCTTCTTTACACAAAATTGACATGACACCTCAAGCCTTCTGGAGTCCAGTGACACGATCTCATCATCGTCAGATGTGCCTTCCCTCTGCCATATTCAATAGAACTTGTATTGATAGTTTTGACAGGACGTGCCAAGCCTATGATTTTAATAAAGAGAAGTCACCAGCGGATCATAGTCTGGTGGCTCCAGAAGTGTAAGTGTGTTACCAGACACCGCAAGGTAAGGCAAAGTCAGACAGTCCACATAACAAAATCTAAATACTTGATTGTTTTCCATGTGCAGTAGTACGGCAGTAATGTACCTTGTATGAAGAGGCCAGTCTCTCTTGCTGGGCCTTTATTCAACTCCAGGGCCAGCTCCTCTGCTGTGGTCAAGTCTTGGGTTGGAGGGCCACCCCCCGTGCCAGATATATGAGCCTTTTTTTTCAATGCTAAAATCAACACAGACAATAAAATATGGCAGCAGACACTATTCACCAAATTTTTTTTTTTTTTTTTTTTTTTTTTTACACATCAAGTCACTTACCAGCCTGCAAAATGTTCTTGTACTTGCTGCCAGGTCCTTTTTTGGCCAGACGCGCTTGTTGTTTAAGAAGGATAGATAGATAAGAGAGATAAAATAAACGATTAGATAGATAAAAACAGAGCAAATTATCAGATTAGATTAAATCAATTAGATAGAAAACTAAACACCTAAATAAAAATAGATAAAAGAGACATGAGATAGATTAAATAGACAGATAAAATAAACAAAATAGATCAAATACTGTGGATACGCATAGTGGATAAGTGGGTAAGCCTGGCAGACAATAGCGGACCAACTGAATGCATAAGTAGCCTAGTCCAAATAACCAGTGCTCCACTGAATCCATCATAATTACAATTCAAGGAGTTATTTGTCATTTCCCTAAATTAACAGTTGGACACTTTGCCTTAAATGTGACCAGTGGACATGCATGTTACTTTTGAAAGCACACGTATGATTAATTGCAAACACTTATACACTATGCACATCTACAGTATTTGATCTATTTTGCTCATTTTATCTGTCTATTTAATCTATCGCATCTATCTCTTTTATCTATTTTTATTTAGGGTTTTTTTTTTCTATCTAATTGATTTTATCTAATTTATAATCTGAAATAAAACTTTGTCTTTGTTTTATTAAAGAAGCTGTATTTCCCTTATTTACATATTATATGTTTTACCTCTTCATATGTTTCCATTAGAAGCTGTTGCTCAGTTGGCGAGAAGTATGCCGTACGGGTTTTATCCATTTTTGCATCATTGATTCTGTGATCGATCCCGTGGTCTGTTTCAGAATGCCGTGAACGTGTACTTATCCCAACTATCTACACTTGGCTTGACATAGCTGCACGCTCTCATCCTGGCTTAGCAAATGTGCAACAGACTAAGCCAGAATGTGCTGATTGAACTAGGTCAAGCCGCGCCTTTTCTGTTATCCTGGCTTTCTTAATTCTACTTTTGTGCAATACCCCTAAGGAGTGTATTTATTTTTTGTAATTTTGTGAATTAAACATAAGGGATTGAGTTTGAAAGTCAGAAACAAGGTGTTCATGGCAACTAAATGTTTGAGTTATGGTTTACATGAAATGTTTTCATCTTTGGGAATTTTTTGATTAGAATTAAATCAAAATGTAAAGTTTGAATATGTGAATATAATTAGAGAAAAAAATATATATAAATAAACTTGGATGTAAGATATTAGATTTTTTTTTTTTTTTTTTTTTTAGTTGGTACAAAGTGTAATTTTTTCAGTGTAGGGTGTGATGATCTGCATTGCTCAGTCATTGTATATTTCTTCAGCGGTTAGTCTATATTAATTGTCCATGGATGTCCATAATTGTCTGTGGATTTACCGCCAGTTGTAAGTCTCTGTACTTGCTCTGCAGCAGCAGCAGCAAAAACAGGAGCAGTAGCAGATCTATTTCACCAAGACCAAATACACCCTAACACTGACAAATCCATTACCACACTAAACTATTCTGAGAGTTGTCATGACAGAATTTCATGATTTATGTCTTTGAAATCATTCATTTTAAAATTCTGTCAAAATCCCATCAGGAAAAGGTTGCATTTTCCTTCATAAATGGATTTCAGAGAGACACATTGGATAAGCAGCAGGGTTCTGGCCTCCCTCTTGAGGATTGGCAGCATTAGTGGAGAGGGGTTCTGACCCCTGGCTGAAAGACGAGGGCACCACCTAAAAGACATACTTCAGGTGTTGGGAAACACAGGGATCTGAAGCGGCAGATGGGGAGGACATGAGCTGAGACTGCTGGGACAGCTGGAAGCCTAACCCCCCACCCCCCACAGCCCACACACCTGTTACTTATTATGTTCAATGCATCGCACTTGCCCTAAGGTCCACTTTAACACAGGCCCGAGCATTACTGAAGCACAGCATGAATAAGCAGGGCATAGAATATTGCTGGAATAAAACAGAGATTGAAAAATGGTAATAAACAGCTTTTGCGTAGACTCTTGATGCGACTCATATTGCCTAAAATGATCATATATGTGCACAATACAGTGAATGTGAATATAAATATGCCATTTAACATGTACTGTACTGTATATACACATATAGATAACAATAGACCTTTTAAATATAAAAAAAATAACTAAATGTGTAAATAATTAGGTATGCCAGAGCAAACGAGCTTTCAGAGTTCAGAAAGTGGCTTAAATAAAGTCCGTGAAATGAACCTCAGATTTCCCAATGCTCTTCTACACCACTCTCATAGTGATTTTCTGTCTCCATTCTGAGAACAGGTTGTCAGGAAACTGAAATGGACACTGTTGCCTTCAGCTTTTTATGTGCTGACTGAATGTGAAAATACTCAAAAATGGGCTGGAAATTAAGTGACTGTGCAATGTAAACACTACTCCAGAGAGAAAGAGGCCATGCAACATCATGACTGGCAGATTTTTGGGAGGAATCTCTGTTCAGTTTTAAATCATTTATGTAAAGAGTGGATTTAAAACCTGTTCATACCGAGATTGATAACTATAAAGATAAAGACAACAATAACACCACATTAACGGATGATAACATTGTTGTTGTTTTTCAAATGAATTATTTTAAAAGTGATTCCAATGATATCAATTATCAAATTAAATGTAAATTTAAATTTAAAATTTAAATTTAAATTTTACTTTTAAAGCTAAGGCTTTTAAAATGTATTTAAAATGTATCCTCTGAAGGCAATGTTGAAGCAGTTGTGCTGCTTAATATTTTAATCCTTCCTAGCTGAATAAAAATAGGCCTATTAAAAATACTCACCCAACCTTTTGAACATTAATATATATTGTAACTGTTTGCTGAAAGTGGTCAGACCATTTCTGTGGCCATTTTATCTGACCTCGTCTCCCCTCTCCTCTGCTGGCTGGGTTGTGTACCTTTCATTTACTCATAATCTCTAATTAGCCTTCATCAGTCACTCTGGACAATAGGTAATACAGACTTCCATTGTGTACTTCAGTAGTGATTACTATAGGCGGCAGCCTGCTGGAAATGGCCAAGAAAGAAGCATAATTTTTCAGAGGGTCTACAGCTGTACCACCGCATAGAGAGCTATTATTTGAGCAATCAGGCACAAAACATGGCACAGAAAAACACCCATTTATTTAAAAGATTGAATCAAATTACTGAAGCACTCATAGAAAAAAAAAAAAAAAACGTAATGGATTCAGATTGTCAAGTTCCTTTTGGAACATACAGGTGATGGTCCAGTCTGGTTGAGCAAGATGGCTGATCAGGTTTAAACCAGATCCAACTGGTAATCTGAACAACCTTCTTGACCAGTTTGGACAAGCTACTAGGTGTGTCTGAATTAAGATGGTTTTAAACAATCAGGGAGGAGATTGTTGCAGTCAAAGCCAAGTCGGACACTTTCTGTTTCTTGTCGTTTGTGGGTGTTTGCGTACTTTATCCCTGAAGTGAATTAGATGCAATATTTGTCAAATACACAGTAGCAACAGAAACACTTTTCATTCAGAACTTTAGGTAGGCCAACTGTTCAAGATAGAACCTCTTTGTACAAGAATAAAGCTGAACATTAGCCTATACTAGTGGGGTCTATGGAGCCCCATACATGACAAGTGAACAAAAATATATTTACAGTGGCCGCGAATTACAGTGGCCTCATTTTAATTATTATTATTATTTTTAAATGTCATGCATGTTATGTACTGGGCTGCATAAGCATGTATATTGTTTATCAGAGTTTTTTGTTTGTTTGTTTGTTTTTTTGAACGTGACAATACAACATAAAGATAAAAAAAACACCAATTAGTGAAAATTAGCGGAACTGATGGATGTTAAATCTTTGCCTTGTAAAAAAGAAGTGCACTTAGTTGTATTGTGTGGTTTGTACTGTACTTAAATAAGTATACATTAATAAAAGTTAGGTGTACTTAAAGAGAGTACATTTACATTTACATTTAATCATTTAGCAGACACTTTTGTCCAAAGTGACTTACAAATGAGAACAATAGAAGCAATCAGACCAGCGAGAGAACAACAACAGTGTACAAGTGCCATGACAAGTCTCAGTTAGTCTAGCACAGAACATGTAGCTAGGTTTTTTTTTTTTCAAGAATAGAATGGAATAGAATGGAAAAGAAAGGTAAGTACTAGTATTAGTTGGTTAAGTGCAGGCGAAAAAGAGGAGTCTTTAGATGTTTTTTGAAGAAGAGTAAATACTCAGCTGTTTGAATTGAGATTGGGAGGTCATTCCACCAGCTGGGCACAGTCCAGGAAAAGGTCCGTGAGAGTGATTTTGAACCTCTTTGGGATGGCACCACAAGGCGCCGTTCACTTGCAGAACGCAAGATTCTGGAGGGCACATAAGTTTGAACTAGTGAGTTTTGGTATATTGGTGCCGCGCCAGTAGTCGTCTTGTATGCAAGCATCAGTACTTTGAATTTGATGCACTTTCATGACTATGTTTTTAAAAAAGGGCACTTTGTAATAATGTCAAATTAAAACATTTACTTAAAAGTACATTTCAAATAATTATGTTTTAATACTTTTTATCATGCTTTAAAGAAGTTTTTTTTTTGATGTGTTGACTAACATGTAAAGTACTTAATTACAATTCAGACTGTGTTATCCAATATTATATTTTGAATTAATATATTTTAAATGTACTAAATTGCATCAATTTCATCACTGAAAATGTGTGATTACAAATACATTTAAAAACATGACATACAGTTACAACACAAATTATATTACAATAAACTATGTTTACACAAATGATTGTCAGTACTTTTGGCAGTACATTTCAATCAATATTTAAAAGACAAGAAAATGATTTACACATACATATAAATACAAAGATGTACTTAGTCCTGAATAAGAAGGTAAAAACACAATATAAATTTCAACTATAATAAATTTAAATTTTATTGTAAATAAGTTGTCACAGCATCTGAATAGGATTTTGCCATTTTTCATTTATTATACATACTTTGAGATCCTTGGAGGACTTCCGCTTCTCTTTGTTTGTATGGATGGCAAGCAGAAACGATGTGCCACTCAACAGAAAAGAGGTGGACCTTACGTTGACAGATAAATTAAAAAGTGGCCCAAACATGAATGTTTGTCCCAGGCCATGTAATTTCAGTCATTAACAGTCATAAGCTGTGAGTGATGATGATGTCATGAGGATGCTTCATTCAGCACTCAGAGTTATTCACTTGGGGATTCATCATAACTGTGTTACTCATTTGCTTGTGAGGCAACCATTCCTCTCTCCCTCCTGCCTGAACATCCATCTCAGCCACCTGTTACCAATCAGAAAGCTAGAGGGAGGGAGGGAAGGATTCTGGGATTGCTGATGCCCCAACAATCCACATACAAAATGGAGGGCGTTCGTGGAGCTCCACCTCGACTGCATGTGGTGTTCTCATAAATCATCTTCTGTCCATCATTCAGAATGGCTGCCAAATCCCTGTGGCTGCGAGAGTCGAGCCAGCTCTCTCACATTACCCCCAGTGCTAGTCAGTCACACTGAACCAACTTCTAAAAACAGCATAATACAGATGAACTGCCTGACAGTCGTTAAAACAATAGTTTGCCCAGAAACGCAAAACTCTGGAGTGAAGCTCCAAAAAAAATACAAATAAATAAATAAATAAATAAATAAATAAATGAAATAAATATATATATTTATATATATAGTGGGTATAGAAAAGATTCACCTCCCTTTAAAAGAATCACATATTGTTGCTTTGCAGCCTGAAATAAAGACAGACACAGTTTTTGTTTCATCCAACTGTATTTACTCTTATCACATCCAAGTGAAATATATAACACCAAAATGTAAAAAAAAAAGAAGACAAAAAAAACACTGAATCACTGAGTTGGAAAAAGCATCACCCCCTGCTAAAAATTACTTGTAAACTCAATCAGGTGTAGCGAATCACCTTCTCAATGGCACACAAAGCCATTTGACTTTCAACTGTGACCAGCTGTGGTCATTTTGATTATCTCAGCATGAAAAGAGCTTTCCTGGATCATTTCAGTCCTTGGTAGTGAAAATGAAACAAACAATCAACTATGGGTGGCAAGGCACTGCCAAAAGTTAATGCTTAAAGTTGTTGATAAAGTTGTGGACAAGCATAAGTCAGGAGATGGATACAAAAAAAAATGACAAAAGTGACGTGACAGAAAGTGACGTGACATACAGCCAAGTATGGTGACCCATACTCAGAATTCGTGCTATGCATTTAACCCATCCAAAGTGCACACACACAGCAGTAAACACACACACACTGTGAACACACCCCTGGAGCAGTGGGCAGCCATTTATGCTGGTATTTGGTACAACATAGACCCTCCTTGGATCAGGACGTCACTCCAAACTGGATGAAAGAGCCAGAAGGAACTGGTCAGAACCAGGAGGCCTACAGCAAATCTGAAGCAGTTGCAGGAATTTATGACGAGTGGTCATTTTGTGCATGTGACCACAATATCACAAATTCTCTACAAATGTGGCTTGTATGGGAGGGTTGCCAGAAAAAAGCCACTCCTCAAGAAAGGCCACATGCAGTCATGACTGAGCTTTGCCAAATGCACCTTGAAGATTCTGAGGCAGATGAGACTGAAATTGAATTATTTGGCCTCAACACCAAACAATATGTCTGGCAGAAATCCAATACAGCTCATGATCCAAATAACAGCATTCCTACAGTACAGCATGGAGGTGGTAATATCCTCTTAAAATCTGCTGCCCTCTGCCAGAAAGTTGTCAATGGGAAGAAGGTTTTCCTTCCAACATGACAAGGACCCAAAGCACACAGCAAAACTGAGCACACAGTGGTTGAAGGAGGAAAAGTTGAATGTCCTCACATGGCCTAGTCAGAGCCCAGACTTAAACCCCACTGAAAATCTGTGGAATGACTTGACTTCTGCAAAGAAGAGTGGGCAAATATTGCAAAGTCTAGATGTGCAAAGTTAGTAATGACATATCTCAACAGACTAAAGGCTGTAATTAAATCAAAAGGTGGTTCAACAAAATACTGACAATATTGATACTTTTTCCAACTCAGTGATTGTTTTTTGTTTATTTTTTCTGACATGTTGGTGTTATATCTTTCACTTGGATGTTATAAGTTGCACTGAGTAAATACATCTGGATAAAACAAAAACTGTGTCCATCTTCATTTCGGGCTGCAAAGCAACAAAATGTGATTATTTTAAAGGGAGGTTATTCTTTTCTTTACCCACTGTGTATGTATATTATATTTTATAATATTCTGTTTTTTTGTTTTTCATACTCAATCAGTTTCACCAGGGATTAACTGCTGAACATTCGGCAGAACACACCACAAAGTCTCCTACCAGTTTTCAATTATTCTGATGTTTTGCTGAACGTTGTAGTCGGCGGAGTAGCGGCGCTGATCAAACACTTCAAGATGCGCAGATGGGGTAAGCGAGCCGACGTGCTCGTCAAGCTCAGGAAGCGCGGATTTCGAATGCCGTTGCCTAGCGTCCATCTGGCAAATCTCCGCTCTCTACCCAACAATACGGTCAAACTTCTTTTGCTCTCCTGGACAAATAAGGATTTCTCACACTCTGCTGCTCTGTGTTTCATGGAGACCTGGCTGAATGATGCCATTCCGGACAGCATGCTCCATCTGCCCGGCTTTCAGCTGTTTAGAGTAGATTGCGACGCAGAATCAATGGGGAAATCACACGGCGGCGGGACATGCTTTACATCAATGAAAGGTGCGCAAGCGCCAGGAGCTCAGCTTTACAGAAACTCGCTGACCAGATCACAGAGACAGAACAACAACACCTGGACTCTGTTTTCAATCATTCTCTGGGTCTTTAATAAAGCCAATCTCTCCCGCGAACTGCCAAAATACAGACAGCATGTTACATGTCCCCCCAGAGATAGTAATATACTAGATCACTGTTACACAGCAATAAAAGATGCATATCAAGATGCATATACAGTCCCACAGGCAGCTTTTGGGCTCTCTGATCACTGCCCGGTTCATCTTATACCAACCTACAGGCAAAAACTTAAATCTGCTAAACCTGTAGTAAAGACTGTAAAGAGATGGACCAATGAAACAAAGTGGGCTTGAAAAGCCTGTTTTGGCCTCACTGATTGGAGTGTTTTTAAGCTGCTACCACCGATCTGGACAAATTCACAGAGACTGTAACATCTTATATTTGTTTCTGTGAGGAAATATGCATTCCCAACAGGACTTATTTAACATTCAACAATGATAAGCCATGGTTTACAGCAAAACTCAGACATCTTGTCAGGCCAAAGAGGATGCCTACAGAAATGGGGACAGAGTATTGTACAATAAGGCCAGGAACACACTGAATAAGGAGATTAGAGTGGCTAAAAGGCCTACGCTAAAAAGTTGGAAGATCAGTTCACTTCCAATGACTCAACTTCAGTGTGGAAAGGTCTGAAAGCCATCACAAACTACTAGACACCATCCCCCTGCACTGAGGCAAATCAACAACTTGCTGAAGACCTGAAGGAGTTTTATTGTTGATTTTAAACCCCTCACACCCCTTCTGACCATATCGCTACACAACTGTTCAATAAAAGTTGTACCCTCTCTTAGCTCTTAAATCTGATTCTTCATTATTGGCACACTGAGTTAATTTACGACACTAAAGAACAAATTAGATTTGGCATCATTGATTTCAGAGCTTCAGAAGAAGGAATGATTATTTTAAATTGTGTTCCTCACACAAAGCTATTACATTTGTGCCCATTCAATAATTTTTTTTTTTTTGGTGCTTTTTTATTTTTATGTTTCATGAAAAAAAAAAAATGATTTGGTTACGGTGCTTTGATTGGAATGTGGTTTGGTTAGTAATGACTAAACTTTCACTTGAGGGTGAATTTTCCCTTCAACTGCTGGAAAACACTAAAACAAAATGCAAAAGCTGCAAGAGTGGGAACAAATTCAGTCTGGTGAAGGGCATGGAGTGATAGATTCAGAATAAAAAATGAATAAAAGTATGACAGAACTCTTATGTTTGGTCATAAATACATATATATTTCATTTGAGACATGCAATGAGCAAGGTTGTTTAGAGGAAGGTTCACATGTCATCTGAACCCAGTTTTTTCCATATGATAATTTATTGCTGAAAACTTTGTATTTCATTACTCAACTCAATGGATTTACTTTGATATTGACATTACTCACTTCCTGTCTACTGAGATACCTTCATCTGATTGATTTTTAAAGGCAGAATAGATGTATTCCTCACTGCATTTGATATCCCACAACCCTGTGTTTTCTATTCCATGATGGTTGAGCTAAAAAAATAAAGATGGTGTCTGAAAATTGTGTTTGGTGGTCAATTTATGTGTAAATTTATGTGTATGTGTGTGTGTGAATGTATAAAATACATATTCTAGATTTACCAACTGTGGAGATTCTAGAATATGAATCTAGAATATGTATATTGATAGATTAATTTTTGTATAAAAATCTGGACTGCAGGCTGGCCATTTCAGTACCCGGATCCTTCTTCTACGCAGCCATGATGTTGTAATTGATGCAGTATGTGGTCTGGCATTGTCATGTTGGAAAATGCAAGGTCTTCCCTGAAAGAGACGACGTCTGGATGGGAGCATATGTCATTCTAGAACTTGGATATACCTTTCAGCATTGATGGTGCCTTTCCAGATGTGTTACCATGCCACATGCACTCATGCAACCCCATACCATCAGAAATGCAGGCTTCTAAACTGAGCGCTGATAACAACTTGGGTTGTCCTTGTCCTCTTTAATCCAGATGACATGGCGTCCCAGTTTTCCAAAAAGAACTTCACATTTTGATTCGTCTGACCACAGAACAGCTTTCCAATTTGCCACAGTCCATTTTAAATGAGCCTTGGCCCAGAGAAAATGTCTGCACTTCTGGATCATGTTTAGATATGGCTTCTTTTTTGACCTATAGAGTTTTGGCCGGCAACGGCAAATGGCACGGTGGATTGTGTTCACCAACAATGTTTTCTGGAAGTATTCCTGAGCCCATGTTGTGATTTCCATTACAGTAGCATTCCTGTATGTTATGCAGTGCCGTCTAAGGGCCTGAAGATCACGGGCATCCAGTATGGTTTTCCGGCCTTGACCCTTATGCACAGAGATTGTTACAGATTCTCTGAATCTTTGGATGATATTATGCACTGTAGATGATGATAACTTCAAACTCTTTGCAATTTTTCCCTGAGAAACTCCTTTCTGAAATTGCTCCACTATTTTTCGCCGCAGCATTGGGGGAATTGGTGATCCTATGCCCATCTTGACTTCTGAGAGACACTGCCACTCTGAGAGGCTCTTTTCATACCCAATCATGTTGCCAATTGACCTAATAAGTTGCAAATTGGTCCTCCAGCTGTTCCTTATGTGTACATTTAACGTTTCCGGCCTCTTATTGCTACCTGTCCCAACTTTTTTGGAATGTGTAGCTCTCATGAAATTCAAAATGAGCCAATATTTGGCATGACATTTCAAAATGTCTCACATTCAACATTTGATATGTTATCTATATTCTATTGTGAAAGTTTATGAGATTTGTAAGCTATTCCATTCCTTTTTTACTCACAATCTGTACATTGTCCCAACTTTTTTGGAATTGGGTTTGTATAATTTTTTCTTTGTAATGTCTGTTCAATAGTTGTTAATTGTTTTATTTATGTTAAATATTCAGTACATGCATACATTTTTTGCATTCTCAAGGCTAGGCGTTGGGTGTCCAGTGGTTGGTGGTAATCAGATGGAAACCCCTAGAGCAGACCTGAAAGAAGTCAAGTAAAGTCGTCACCTTTATTTATATAGCGCTTTAAACAAAAAAGATTGCGTCAAAGCAACTGAACAACATTAATTAGGAAAACAGTGTCAATAATGCAAAATGACAGTTAAAGGCAGTTCATCATTGAATTCAGTGATGTCATCATGCAGCTCAGTTCAGTTTAAATAGGATCTGTGCAATAATTTGCAATCAAGTCAACGATATCTCTGTAAATGAAGTGTCCCCAACTAAGCAAGCCAGAGGCGACAGCGGCAAGGAACCAAAACTCCATCTGTGACAGAATGGAGAAAAAAACCTTGGGAGAAACCAGGCTCAGTCGGGGGGCCAGTTCTCCTCTGACCAGACGAAACCAGCAGTTCAATTCCAGGCTGCAGCAAAGTCAGATTGTGCAGAAGAATCATCTGTTTCCTATGGTCTTGTCCCGGTGGTCATCTAAGACAAGGTCTTTACAGGGGATCTGTCTCTGGGGCTCTAGTTGTCCTGGTCTCCGCTGTCTTTCAGGGCTGTAGAGGTCCTCTGGAATAAGAGAGAAACAGACTAATATGAGCGTAGATGCCATTCTTCTAACGATGTAGCAAGTACATCGGGTGTTATGGCAAGTGTTCCCAGTTCCGGTTTACCTATTTAATGCAGCCTAAAAATTCTTTAACGGATTTGGATATTAGAAGTGTATTAGTATGTTATGTGTAAGCCAGGTTAAAGAGATGGGTCTTTAATCTAGATTTAAACTGCAAGATTGTGTCTGCCTCCCGAACAATGTTAGGTAGGTTATTCTAGAGTTTGGGTGCTACATAGGAGAAGGATCTGCCGCCCGCAGTTGACTTTGATATTCTAGGTATTATCAAATTGCCAGAGTTTTGAGAACGCAGCGGACGTGGAGGACTATAATGTAACAAGAGCTTGTTCAAATACTGAGGTGCTAAAGCATTCAGGGCTTTATAATTAATAAGCAAGATTTTAAAATCTATACGATGTTTGATAGGGAGTGCAGTGTTGACAGGACCGGGCTAATATGATCATACTTCCTGGTTCTAGTAAGAACTCTAGCTGCTGCATTTTGGACTAACTGGAGTTTGTCTACTAAGCATGCAGAACAACCACCCAATAGAGCATTACAATAGTCTGAACTTGAGGTCATAAACGCATGGATTAACATTTCTGCATTTGACATTGAGAGCATAGGCCGTAATTTAGATATATTTTTGAGATGGAAAAATGCAGTTTTAAAAATGCTAGAAACGTGGCTTTCTAAGGAAAGGTTGCTATCAAATAGCACAACTAGGTTCCTAACTGAAGAATTGACAGAGCAGCCATCAAGTCTTAGACAGCATTCTAGGTTATTACATGCAGAGCTTTTAGGTCCTATAATTAACACCTCTGTTTTTTTTCGTCATCCAGTTTTTATATCGACTATGCATTCGGTTAGTTTTTCAAACTGATATGTTTCGCCGGGCCGCGAAGAAATATAGAGCTGAGTATCATCAGCATAACAGTGAAAGCTAACACTGTGTTTCCTGATGATATTTCTCAAGGGTAACATGTAAAGCGTGAAGAGTAACGGCCCTAGTACTGAGCCTTGAGGTACTCCATACTGCACTTGTGAACGATATGATACCTCTTCATTCACTGCTACGAATTGATGGCGGTCATATAAGTACGATTTAAACCATGCTAATGCACTTCCATTAATGCCAACAAAGTGTTCTAGTCTATGCAAAAGAATAGTGTGTGGTCAATAGTGTCGAACGCAGCACTAAGATCCAATAGCACTAATAGAGAGATACAACCACGATCAGATGATAAGAGCAGGTCATTTGTAACTCTAAGAAGAGCAGTCTCAGTACTATGATACGGTCTAAATCCTGACTGGAAATCCTCACAGATGCCATTTTTCTCTAAGAAGGAATATAATTGTGAGGATATTACCTTTTCTAGTATCTTGGACAGAAAAGAGAGATTCGAGATCGGTCTATAATTAACTAGTTCTTTGGGGTCAAGTTGTGTTTTTTTTAATGAGAGGCTTAATAACAGCAAGTAAGAAGGTTTGGGGGACGTATCCTAATAACAATGAGGAATTAATAATAGTCAGAAGAGGATCTATGACTTCTGGAAGCACCTCTTTTAGGAGCTTAGATGGAATAGGGTCTAACATACATGTTGTTGGTTTAGATGATTTAACAAGTTTATACAATTCTTCCTCTCCTATAGAAGAGAATGAGTGGAACTGTTCCTCAGGGGATCTATAGTGCACTGTCTGATGTGATACTGTAGCTGATGGCTGCATGGTTACAATTTTATCTCTAATAGTATCAACTTTAGAAGTAAAGTAGTTCATAAACTCATTAGTCATTACTGCTGTGATGTTGGGAAATGTCAACACTTGTTGATGCTTTATTTTTCGTTAGTTTAGCCACTGTATTGAATAAATACCTGGGGTTATGTTTGTTTTCTTCTAAAAGAGACGAAAAGTAATCAGATTTAGCAGTTTTCAACACCATTTCAACACCATCAACATCAATTCCATGTGACAGTATTAAATCTAGAGTATGATTTCGACAAAGAGTAGGTCCTGAGACGTGTTGTCTAACCCCAATAGAGTTCAGAATCGATAAATGCTGATCCCAATGCATCATTTTCATTATCAACATGGATATTAAAATCACCAACAATTAAAACTTTATCTGCAGCCAGCACTAACTCGGATGTAAAATCAGGAAACTCTTTAATAAAGTCTATATGGTGCCCTGGTGGCCTGTATACAGTAGCCAGCACAAACATCACAGGGGATTTATCATTAACATTTGTTTCTCTGGATAATGTTATATTAAGCATACTTCAAACGAGTTATACTTGAAGCCTGCCCTCTGAGAAATCCTAAAAACATTGTTATAAATTGAAGCAACACCTCCCCCTTTACCTTTTGGACGTGTCTCATGTTTATAACAGTAATCTTAGGGTGTAGACTCATTTAAAATAAATGTAATCATCAGGTTTTAGCCAGGTTTCTGTCAAACAGAGTGCATCTAGATTATGATCAGTGATCATATTATTTACAAAAAGTGCTTTCGTAGAAAGGGACCTGATATTCAATAAGCCAAGCTTTATCATTTGTTTATCCATATTGCATCTGTTTTTTATTTGTTGAACATCAATTAAAATGTAACTCTTAAATTGGTTTGGTTGTTTTTTTTTATTTTCTAGCCCGGGGAACAGACACAGTCTCTATAGTGTGATATCTAGGTGAAAGAGTCTCTATGCGCTGAGAATTAACTGACTTCTGTGACGCGAGGCGGCTAGCAGACGGTCGGTTTAGCCAGTCTGTCTGCTTCCTGACCTGGGCCCCAGTTAGTCAAGTAGAAACTCTAAGACTATGTGCCATATTTCTAGAGAGAAGAGCAGCACCACCCCAGGAGGGATGAAGACCATCTCTTTTCAACAGGTCAGGTCTGCCCCAAAAGCTCGTCCAATTGTCTATGACACCTATGTTATTCTGCGGGCAAGAAAAAAGACAAGAGTTAGTAGTAGTTCACACAATATTGTGTTGCATGGCGCTGTGCCGAAAGCTGTAAAATTGCTGGCTGAATAAATGAAAGAACCCAAAAATCAATCATTCTTTAAGCATTCTTTAAGTGTGTTACACAACTTTTCGCAGTTTTGATGTTATTTCGAGAAATCACTATCAATAGTAATGAAATATTTGCTTAGTCATCACCTTTTTTGTGTCGTATTTCATTAAACCGAAATCAGTTTTGTGAGGTGCCTTTGTGCACAAATATGCTGCCTGCAAAGTCATTGCCTGATAAGGCAGGGAGGCAATAAGTCAGCAGCCTAGTAATCCCAAAGACCTTGATTAGCTGGTTTGGGTATGTTTAATTGGGGTAGGAGCTAAACTATGACAGTGGCCCTCCCGGAATTGAATTTGACTCCCCTGCATTACTTAAACTTTAGAACAGGGGTGTCCAATCCTGCTCCTAGAGAGCAACAGTCCTGCAGATTTCAGCTCCAACCCCAATCAAACAAATATGAGCCAGCTAATCAAGGTGTTCAGGGTTAAGTGATAAATACAGGCAGTGTGTTGGAGCAGGGTTGCTGGGAGCTTATGTGTGTGTGTGCACATACATAACCATATTTTGGGAACAAATCTGTATGCAGAAGTGAATAAAACCTGAAAAAAAAAAACTACTTTTGGCAGGAACTTAGACTTAGTAACTTAACTTAGTAGTAACTTAGAATCACACACATTTTGTGGCCCAGTCAAGGAAAGTAGAAAACAGTTTTATACACTAAATAATGAAAATGCAAGAGATTTCTATGAGATTTAGAGGGAGATTTATGGGTAGAAAATATTATTTGCTGACTATTAAACAACAGAAGTCAACGGGAAGTCCCCACCATGATGGAAAAGCTAACACCTGTGTACTAGAAATGAATTCAGACAAAACCAAAATATACCCTGCTGTTACACATGGTTTCATTATGTCTCATCATGCAAGTAATGAAGATGATGTTCCATCAACAAGCTTGAGCTTCAAAGCTCTTGTTGGTGGGAGGGAGGGTTTTGGTTATCCTAGATAACTTCAGTCAGTGTGGTGGGGATTTCCCATTAAATGTCATATTGAAAAAAAGATAACAGAATAGATTAGTTATTAGAGGTTGTGGGAAGAAAGTCACATCAGATAGCACTGCTCTGCTTTGAACGTTCAGTAATCAGATTAATTTGACAATCCCACACCTTGCTTTCCCGTCATCCTGCTGGTCTCGATTCAAATCTATTGTGTTACCTCCGTTAAAAGACTGCCTCTCAGGTGTAGTGTTTCAGTGTGAAATGAGCTCGCTCCCGTCCGCCCGTGTCTTTAGAGAAATTAGGCTGTATAATGGAGCTGGTTGTGTGCAGAGAATATTGTTCGGCAGATAATGGCCTCCGTGTTAGACTAGACGAGTGTGTGTGTTTCATTGTAGAAAGCAGAGAGCTGAGTGGGTCAGGGCCATAGAGTAGCACCTCATCAGTCATTATGACCCGGGCTATGGGGTGTTGTGGGATAGACGCAGAGCCCTGGATTTACTTTCAATAGACATTCCCTGAAAAGCCTGTGGAATCTACTTTCGAGTTCAGAGTTTGTTTGCAGAGCTCTAATGATAGATGTTTACAGTTTCCATGCCGTCTCTCCAACACTGCCTCAGCTGAATGTATTGAATGCATTGTTTAATTTCTCCACAAGGTTGAGCAGAGGTTGTATGTTGAGCATGTATTGTATGTTGAGCATGCTTCAACAAATTGCCTGTTCTTCTTGTTTTCAAACGTTAAGAGTTGACAAAACTCAACCAGGATTCTGAACAAGATGAAAATTGTATTGCTCATTTGACATTTTTCCTCCTAAAAATAGAAACAAATGAGAAAATTGTTGTTACAGGGTATAGAAAAAAATAATTTAATCATGGTTAGTGTCTGTTTAAACCAAGTTTTGCTGGCAAAGGCTGTTTAAAATAACTCTGCCCACCAGATAGATAGATAGATAGATAGATAGATAGATAGATAGATAGATAGATAGATAGATAGATAGATGCTGTCAAGGGGTTAAAATTGCAATATTAAGATCTAATTTTTTATGGTCTAAGTTTAGGCCTCAGAAGTATAAATACACATGCATACAAGGAAAAGAGTTACTCTTACACCAGCAACATTATCTGTCCTTAAGATGACTTTTCGGAGATTACATCTTTCTCATTATGTTAATACATTATCCCCACTATCCATTTGATTAGTATCAGATGTAAACATCCTCAATGTGTTTTATTAAACCCTTGGGAGGAAAGCTCCCTCTGCTGAAAATCCAGGGTCGTGAACTTAATTAGATGGAACTAGCAGATATAACTTTCCAAACAGATTTATGACAATAGTGAAATTGGTTTTATTTATAATGGGGATGACAGACTTGACCTATGTGTTGCAGAACAGAACTACAAATAAAATAAATAACATTTAAAAAAAAGCTTTGCTTGTGATTTAAAGTTGAAAGGTTTTCCAAATTGTTCTGTAAAATTTCCATGAAATTACAACAGTCTAAAAATAAAGGATAAAAAGGAACACCATGATTGTGAAAATTACTTTATTTCTGTGTTTACTAGGTTGAAGCCTTTATATTAACTTTTTGTTGCAGTGCATCCATAATTAGCATTGTTTTACCTTGGGTACCTAATTTTTCTTTCTGCAAAGATTGTTATAAAATCACTCACAGGTCTGTTGAGGAAAAAATGTAAACACTGTGCCAATTTGGACAACTGCTGTGAAAACTAAAAATGTCCTGGATAAAAAATGTAAAAAAATAAATAAATAAATATTAGTGCTGCGGTTAGGCTAGAATGCCACTTGTGTGTCTGTACGTGTCTGTGCATGCATGCCTGTGTATCAGGTGTATGTCTGTATCACGCTGTGGCATCGTGCTGAACTGCTCTGAGGTGATGAATAACACATTATGGTGATTGGTTTTGTCTGCTACCTGCAATCGCTCTGCCTGTGGAATACGAACATCCTGCTTTATTGCAGGCTCTCTCTCTCTCAGACTTACACAGTATAAATGACAGGCAGAATAAATCGGCCAGAGAAAATGGAAGAGGAGCACTTTGGAGAGGGTCTCATTATTTAAAAGATTGAATAACTGATTCCACCAATAAAAATGCAAATTTTTTACATGTGGGAGAATAATTTGACTTACCATTTATGGGCAAATGATTGTTGTATAGTATGTACTCTTTTAGTGAAGAAAGTACATACTTTAGAGTGTAGCAGAAGGACACACTACTTTGTTATAATTGCGTCTTTAACAGACTGCTCTGTTAAATGGATTCTGTCACTGTTTAAACTGCCCTGTCAATCATCTAGTCACAGTTTACATCCCTCACATTTCATTTCATTTCATTTCCTACCATATTGGTGAGAAATTAAATAAGTTCTGCTAGTCGTGGGTCTTTTATGCTGAAAACTCACCTCATGTGTTTACATGATGCAGTTTAATGACTAAATGCATATGAAAGATTACAATATTATTCAGATAATCGTCTCGCACATCTAACATGTTTGTAGTTTTTAGCACTTTTTCGCATTTTTAGTTCTAATCAAATCTTCATCCAATGCCCAATGGGCAACAGCCATTAGAATGTACATAGAACTTCAAATTTCCACCAGAAATAGTAAACCATCTGGGTACCTTTGTGATTCTCATTTCAACATATTACGATTTGGGACACACTAATTCTAATTTTGAATACTATTTTGCATGGATAGTATGTAAATTGGGAAGCAGCATATATATTTTGAAGAATATTTTAAATATATTCAAAATATTATATTATGAAGCATATATATTTTGAAGAATGTTGGTTACCAAACAGTTGATAGCAGCCATTGACTTCCCAAGTGATTTTTATTTATTTTTTTCATACTATGGAAGTCAGTGGTTCCATAGTATGCTGTGATGAACTCTTAGTAGGGTCTTGGGCTACTTGTCTGGACAGAATATTTCAAGGTCCTTGGTAATCTTAGTTTGGTAATCTGTGTTTCCAAATCCAAATAAAATCCATTTGGATTTCTGCGCTCATTGTAATCTAAATTTTTCTACCTATTCATTTAAATTAAAATGTAAATTCTGCATTATGATTGCTTACTCAATTCAAAAGGCATAAACTGCTAGAATCAAACAATTACATCATTATGTACATATATCGGCATCCAAGAAACTTCGTTTTTTTAGACCCTCATTACAGCATGAGAATACATGAACTCATAACACAACATTTATGAGGACGTTGGCATTGCCCTTGGTTCTGTGGCATTGTGCCTCGGCTGGCAGAGTGCTGTACATTCTGGCTCTGAGACCCAGTGATGAGGGACCGCTGCCAGTTGGTGCTCATCAAATTATTGTTGAGCTGTCCTCGCCAGTAAATTGCTGTTACACCTGTTTAGTAGAACTGGAGGAGCTCTAGCAGTGGAAGCCCATATGTCATGCCAACACCAATCCCTACTGCACCTCCAAACCATACCCTGTCTTACATTCTCAACAGCCAACAAAACACCTTATTCCAATATGCTTCAAAATAAATTACAATGCAAAAAGTTAGAATTAGAAGAGGTTACTAGTGCCTATTAGAAGATATACAAGCAGAGTTGTGAATGCTCGTAATATTATTTACCTTCCCTATCCATTAATTGTTCTCTTGTCAAAACTCATTCTAACCAAGAATTGTATTTGAAACTAGCAATGGATTAAAAATGTAAATGTATACATTTGTAAAAATTACAAATACTATATATATATATATATATATATATATATATATTGTGTTATATAACACAATTATATTAACTTGAAAAAATGAAAACAGAATTCATAAGAAATAAAACTAATTATAAAGCAATATGTATTATTCTAAGCATAAAATAAATGTTAAAGCAAGAATTAGAAATTATCTGTTTTTCTAAATTAATTGCATCTTGTTATTTTGAAGATTTGCAAATGCTAGAAGGAAATAAAGCTCTTCATGGAAGAATGAAGTGAGAAAAGTGTTTCCCCCTGCTATACTGAAATCTTTACATATTAATAAATATTGAATTGTGTTGGTTAAAGCTTGGTTAAATATTGATTAATTTTCAGAAATCCTGACAGGGATCGAAAGTGTCAGACACCTTCAGTGATACAACATGATCACAAGTGCGTAAATGCATCAATGCATTCAGACAGATTTGTAATTATATAGTGATCAAATAAAGTGTTTTTTCCCCCTGACAATCAGTCACAGCTGCAAACAGATGTGTTATTTCTGAACTGTTAAGCTTGAGGCAGCTGGCAACAAATTCTCTGCTCTCAAGATAATGCTCTGCCTACACATATGGAAAAATACATTCATGCAAATGACTATGGAACAAAAAACCTTTGGTTAAATCACTGGATGTAGGCTATGCACATTCATAAGATTCTAATAAATCTTCCATATTTGGAAAAAGCAAGAATTTTCCAGTTTACAAGACCTTTTGAATTACAACTACCAAGAGTCTTTCTTACTAATGTGAATTATTTGTAACTACATAAAATCCCATGTTAGATCATCAGAATTCCCCAAATGTTTTCCCAACTTGTGAACCACAGTTATCCGAACAAAGAATTTCATATTGAGCAATACTGATGAAATGTTAAGGGTTTGTGAGTTCCCAACATTCATTGCAGTATGATTTAATTGTATGGTTACTGTTGTATATATTTTTTCCGTTTGCTGACTTTATTTAAACGTTTGTTGTTTTTCTCATTATTGTTATTTATTTGTTATGTTGTGATGTTAAGAGCTCATATTTGAGCTCATATTCAGCTCATATTTACATTTGTTTAATGTCACCATTCTACTTGAACAAGAAATCTGCATTTGCCTTCATGAATGTGAAGCATTTTACATTTAGTGAACAAACAAATTCAAACTGACAAAGCAGTGTAACTTAGAACAAATATTAAGACAATCACTGAAAGAACTGCATAGTTATAAATGCATAGTTTTGAAAGTTTCAACAATTTTCAACAACTGCAAAGGAGAAAATAAAAGGATCAGATATCCTGAAATGTTTTTTCAAGAATATGAGTTTGACAAAGTTGACATTTGTTTTGTCAGCATGCATAGTTTATCACTAGATCCACACAGAGATGTGTTTAGCTGTATACGTAAAAATTTTGTATCATATCGGTGTTTCGTCCAGACGGATCCAGCGTTTTGGGAGCCTGAAACCGCTATTTTTTGAAACCAGGTCCCAGAGTGGATGAATCTGAAAATACACCCTTGAATTTTCGTGTTTACAGCCAATCCGTATATTTTGTGAAACTGTGATGTCATCACCCCACATCTCGACCCTAGTCAGTCACCGCTGTCACATAACAGCAACAACAATAGCGGACTACATGCTTGTGTTCGTGCTGCAGAAGCTACTGAGCCTATTAGATTTATTATAGAAAAATAAAAAATTACTAAAACAAAAATGTTTGTATAGGTTTATGCGCATGCTCCAAGTCTTCTCCATTTTCAGTGTATTTCCGTGGCAGAATTACAGTTTCTTAATGGGTTCCTTTTCCACAGCAAAACTCTGACCTCTCTTAAAGTGATGCCAAAATGAAGCAAAACTGTACAGAAAGACTAAAGGTCAATTCCTTTCTATTGACTTACTAAAATAGAAACTGACTGCAGTACAGCTTCCCCCCTTTAGAACAGATTATCACACTCATTCTCATGTTTTGAAATTCACAATCTGTTCAGAGTGATGAACATTTCTCTTGCAGAATATTTAGGTTTGATAGTCAGGTTGTTTAGAGTGAATAATTCACATTGTTTGATGGCAAGCAGAATGCGCATCTGGGTGACCCATCACACTGGGAATATGTACGTTTACACAATGACAGTAGATTTATCTCCAAGTATAATGTGGGTTCTGACAATTCGATTTAGTTTGGTTTTCTATTGCATAAACATCTGGAACCCAAATATTACCAAGGCTCTTTCATCTGCTTCTCTACCAAGGGACTAAAATCAGTTCATTTTCATTATTTCCCCATCAAACTTTTTCAACATCTTGAGTAATTCTTGGTAGTTAACGTCTTTCACATTTCACATCTTTCCCAACTCCCGCCCCATTACAGCATTTTTCATCTGAATACTTGACTTGGATACTTACACACAACACAGTATTGTGTTTTCTGATAATTTGCTTTGCAAGCAAGCTTTTGCCAAGAACTTGTATAAATAAACATAAATAATGGCCAGTGAAGTGAAAGGCACAGTTCCAGAGTTCAAGGTCAATGACTTCTTCAAGAAAAACAGAGAAACAGAGTACATAGATTAATGGATGTTTTATTTTACAGTACATGCAATAGATAGATAGATAGATAGATAGATAGATAGATAGATAGATAGATAGAATATTCTATCACAAAAGGGAATTCTATGTACAAGATATGGAATAGATAAGATGTGGAGTTAGATTTTCTTATCAAATGCTCAAGATATTGACTGCATGCTTATCAGGCATAAAAAGTAATGATCCAGGTTGGTTTAAAAACAAGTGTGCCATAAAAATTTGGGTTTTTCATATTCCCTCACTTTTGTAAGTCCTGCAAGTTCATGCGGTCACTACGATTGAAAGAACCCCTTTAGTTGATCATGTTCATTCCAACAACAACAGCCCACCTCCTCTGGCAGGAAGAACACTCTTAACCACAGAAGCTCAGGCTGAGAAAATGTGGAAATGTGGCCATTTTAGGCTTTCAGAATTAAAGAGCTGTGCATTAAAGTGCTGTTTCGTTGTGCTCACTTTATATGCGTAATAAAATAAAAGAAATAAATGTCTTACATTAAAGCCATTATTCAATTATGATCAAAAACTGCAGTAATCAATCATTTACATGGTATATATTTTAAATAAAGTGCAGCATTTCCTCTAGTTCTACTTTGTTATTATATTGTCTATCAATAACACTAACATTTGTGAAATTAACCACATTAGTTTCAAGCAGGATGTAGCAGATTTCTTTCCCCTGACATACTCTAAGAGGCTTTGGCCTTGTGATGCACAAGACATCCAGAATTTGTTCTGAATTTGTGGCAAGCAATTTTTGGGCATTCCATCTTGGTATGGCTTCCCTGCTGTGCTGTGGGACAAGTCAGCCTTTACATGCTAAGCTCCCCGGTGGGGTGAAAGATGGCCAACCCACTTAAGATCATTAGTCTCTGTTCTCTACATTTCTGATTTTTTTTTTAATCTTCTACCCAAATGAACTGTTCTCTGCTTTGAAATGCTTTCAAGTTAAGACAAATTTAAGGATTTACTGTTTGGAAAGTTCACCATATTCATAAGCCACCCATAAAAGTAAAGGGATTTGTGTCAAAACCACTGCCATGTCGTAGCATGCTTTTGAGTGCCACTCCAAAGAGAATTCACTACCTTCAGCCCAATGCGTATCATAAGAAAAATCTTTGGTATGTTAGATCGGGAGAGAATATTTGTTACAAACACAGACGTTACATATTATTGAAAAATAACATAATTTAAAGGGTTTATTTTTACTTCGTTTTGGTCTATAAACATATAAGCAAAACCATAAATACTAATATTAACATATATACAAAATACCCTGCATACAACTCCTTTGCATTTCAAAGAAAACCAAAAAGTCTTTTAATATATTTTGGCCATTCATTTAAATGACAAAATCATTCTGGGGCCTGAAAATGCAAACTTTTGAAAATGGATTTCAAAGTGCAAGTTTTTTAAATAAATACCATGGCAAAAATGCAAATTTGTGAAAACTGTGTCATCATGCGAATGTGTATTACATGTTCAGTCTACAGGCATGCTTGAGTTTCTTTACAAAATGACATCACCAACTACTGGCCTGAATCATTTAGACAACATTGTCATTTTTTTGAAATTTTTGAAGATTTGTGTGGGGAAAATTTTGAGTTTTTAGTATTTGGTGTTTTAAATATTACATCTCAGTTACTTGTGTAACCTTCATTCCCTGAAGAAGGGAATGGAGATGTGACGTTGAGGACCGTCAAACTGGGATTTTCACAAGAGAGACCAATCTACTTTAAGTGTAAACTAAATGAGCCAATGCACATTGGCATGCAATATTTGCATTTGACTGCCAAAACCTGCAGCTCGGGTATAAATAGGCCCGGCCGCTCAGCAGTGGTACAGCAACTGTGGTGATGGGAAGTGACGCCTCCGTTCCCTTCTTTAGGTCACAAGAGTAACCGAGACATTTACTTTCAGTCAGTCAATTTAAAGTCACGTCGAAGACTGACATATTGGGAATACCTACCAAAGCACCACTGATGCCGCCCCTTCCAGTACCCTGCATAAGCCTCCCGATCCCTTGGTACTTTTTTGATGCATTTCTGCATCAACATTTTGAATAGTTGCCTGTGAAGTGCTCTGTTCAAAACTTGCAGATCCAAGATTGGCCCTAACCCACTGCCTTTCTTGGGTACAATAAAATAAGGACTGTAAAACCGACTTCATATTGGCTGGAGGGACTAGCTCTATCACGATCTTTCGCCAGTAGGACTGCGACCTCCAGGCACAAGACATAAGCATCGCCAGCCTTCACTGAAGTGAACTGGATACTCCTGAACTTGGGGGGACGCGGGGTAAACTGAATCGCATAGCCGAGTCTGATGGTCCGATGAAGCCAGTGAGATGGGCTGGGGAGAACTAGTTAGGCTCTCAGAGGCCATGCAAGCGGGACCAAAGGAACCACAGATGTACCCGCAGTAGGGCAGCTAGTTGAAACACAGGAACTCAGCTCGGGAGGCTCTGTGGCAGCCCGAAGCGGGGTGTGAGTGTGATGCAACACTTACCTGGTTTCACAGTTGGACAGAGGGTGTGTTAGGATGCCCGGTTGTGTTCTTGAACCACCCACTGCTTTCCAATGGCTAAAGAGACCCAGAGATAGAGGAAACTGCTCTTTCTTTAAAGGTTTGGGCACCGATGACTGTAGGGCTGGCAGCGGAACAGAAATAAAACTAAACAAAAGATTTTCCACCCGGCCCTCCTCCGGGGGAGGGAGTGGTGTGGCCCGAAGACCTGTTCCCTCCATCTCTGGGTCGCCCGTCTCAGACCCGGGGGCACCCTCTGCGACGAGCAGGCTGAGGTGCTGCGGCCAGCAGATGGGTGGACACAAAAGCACTCTGCCGGGGCAGGATGTGTTTGATGGCCTCAGTCTGCTTCTTTGCAGCCAAGAACTGCTGGGCAAAGCTCTCGACTGTGTCACCAAAGAGGCTTGTCTAGGACACAGGAACCGGATCTTGTCAGCATCCCTCATGTTGGCCAGAGATGACACTCCTGAACCACCAGCATGGACATCGCTCAACCCAGAGACTGCACCATGACCTTTGTCACATGTTGCATGAGGTCGTAAGCACTTTGGCCTGATGGACCTGCAGTAATGCCATAGCGTGCAGGGCAGTGGCAGCCTCCCCTCAGGCTCTGTAAGCACTGCCAGTCAGAATAGACGAGTACCTTCAGACCCGCGAGGGACATGTGTGGAATGTCATCTTTAAAAAGACACAGCGTCACACTCGTGTAAGCACTTTTAGGGAATTGAAGAGAAGAGGTCTTCACAAAGAACTAGCTCATTCAGCATACACTAAACTTTCAACTGGTAGAGCAAAACAAACAACCCGCTCAGCTCTGAAGCGAAAAGCTGAATATGCCCTGCTGATGTTTGCTTTAAGCTCTGCGCAGAAGAAATAATAATATGCTGCGCACAGGACAGAAGCAAAAATGAAATGCAAAATAATTGCAATGCTCAGGCAAACTGCTATAGAGTTGGTTTCACTATAGAACCGGTGAATGCGGTTACAAGGTTTCAAAGAAAGAGAGTGATGTGTGCTAAATCAGTCACTGTAGAAATCGAATACTTTAATGGTTGCAGATGAAACAGCTCAACACGAGAGCCAACGCGAACGCAATGACGTGAAATCAAATGTCATCGTGCTTTAAAAATGATGATGGGCAAAGAAAAGTAACAAAACTCTGAGACAGTTACACACAGGTGTAATAGTGGGCAAACTCTACTACATGGGGATGTTTTATAGCTGTAAAAGAATCCATATATTCATGTTTTTTTTAAATAGTTATTTAAATATTTGTTTTTTATATTATATAATACATATAATATATGTGACCCTGTACCACAAAACCCATCATAATTCACACGGGTATATTTGTAGCAATAGCCAACAATATATTGTATGGGTCAAAATTATAGATATTTCTTTTCATTAAAATCATTAGGATTTAAAGTAAAGATCATGTTCCATGAAGATATTTTGTAAATTTCGTACCGTAAATATATCAAAAATGTATTATAATTAGTAATATGCGTTGCTAAGGACTTCATTTGGACAACTAAAAAGGCATTTTTCTCAATATTTTGATTTCTTTTTTCACCCTCAGATTCCAAAAAAAAAAAAAAAATTTTAGGTTAAAACATTTTATATATATATATATATATATATATATATATATATATATATATATATATATATATATATATATATATATATATATATATATATATATATATATATATATATAAATTATTTACCCTTATGACTGGTTTTTCGGTCCAGGGTCACACACACACACACACACACACACACGACATGACGTCGAAGTGAACAAAGGCCTCCTGTAGCATATTGATGTGTTTTTGTAAGAAATATATCCATATTCAAAATGTAATAATCACTTTAATCTAGCTTGTGCCAACAGTTGTACACAGAAGTAGGTCCGGGCGCATGACGTATGAGGTCAGCATTGTGCATGTGCCGGTGAGTCTCGTGAAAACCAAGGTTTGTTTACAGGATCAAAAGAAGCAAAGTTTCCTTACTTTAGCAAAGGAAAACCTCTCCTCTTGGCTTATATCAAAATCCTCAGACATTCTTCTTTACCAATCCTCATTTTGTACTTCTAATTCATGACCGTTGTTTTGTTTTGATCTCTCCGCTGCGTTGCGTGCGTCACTTCTGAGCGGCGCATGCGCAAAGCTGACCTCATATGTAATTCCCCCGGAACTGCTTCCGTTTACAACAGTGAGGGCAAGATAGATTCAAGTGATTACATTTTGAATATGGATATTTTTCTTACAAAAACTCGCTACAGGAGGCCTTTGTTCACCCCCCGGAGCTGTGTGAGACACTTTTTTTTTATGGATGGGCGCTTTTTATTTCTCGTTTTTTGGACTGAGGGTTTTAATATAACTCCGACTGGATTCGTCTGAAAGAAGAGAGTCATATACAAATAGGATGCCTTGGGTTGAGTAAAAAGCAGCCTAATTTTCAATTTTGGGTGAACTAACCCTTTAAGTAAAAAATTTATATTTTTGACTATAATCACATTGCATTAAACGAAAAATGTACAGGCGGCCTGAGCTGTTATTTTTTTATGCTTTTAGCTCTGCCATGGAATACCTTTTAGAGGCCTCATCCTGATTTCTTCAAATGCAAAGGAAAAACATTTCCATTTTTAGTAGAATCCTTGTAGTATAAAGGATATGTACATAGATTTATGATTTGTGTCATAGATTTGGAAATTAATAAGTACAGGGGCAAATACATCTTCACACAGACCTAGTTGGTATTAGATTTTTTTTTTTTGTAACATTAAATAACATTATAATTTAAAAGCTGTATTTTGTGTTTACCACGGTACAGTTAAAGTATCAAGTAACTCTAATACCATGATGTTTTGATATACAGTAACCAGTATTCGCACACAAAGGTTATAGTAGAAATGTCTAAAAATGAAAGTTTATTCCATTTTAACATTAAAATGAAATAAACTTTAATTTTTAATGATTTTTGTGGCACATTTGTAAAATGTGTTCATCAAACGTAATGATCTGGATAATAGCTTACCGGAGAGTTCATGGCATAAACATTAGTCTGTTTCTCACACAGAAGACTCAGAATGTCATAGAGACCTCTTTTAGAATACCATTTGATGCTTTTGCATCCTTTTTGAAGTTTGTAAATCCTTCAAAATTTATCCTGGACGTGATACATTGTTGGAAAGACATGATGGTAAGTAAATGGTGACAGACATTTTATTTTGGGGAGAACTGGGACACTTTTTTTGGAAAGAAGAAGAGTGACATAAAAACACTTAGAAAGAAGTGAGTAGATGAAATTTCAACACAAAAGGCACGGAAGGTGAAGATATATTAACCTGCATCAGTCAGGATGAGTCTGTGAGCTGCAGTACTGACAATCCAGCAAACACTGGTGTCCATATGACATATGATGTCACCGTCCTCAACCAAATAATCTGCTTTAAATTAACAGGGTTCAGTGTTTACAGTGATCAGATTAATTCCGCCAGCGTTTTCTAAACCTGTATTAATCCCTGTAATCCTCAGCAGTTTCACTGCCAAGTGCTTTAATCCTTTAGCCACCAAGTGAGAAAAATATGAAAGTAGCTGTGCAGATGTACAATTCGGTTCTGTCCATCATTACAACTTTCATCTTTCACGTCTGTCCAAACAGGAACAAATAGAGGCCCTTGTTGAAATCCACACAAGGCTCTTGCAGAAAGCAAGGATCTCTGTTTTGTGGATAAGGAACACATTGAGGCGATCCCAAAGGTCCAAGCTAATCAAGAGTAGTGTGTTCATCTGCGAGTGGTAAGAGATCCCATATCAGTATTAGCATAAAATAACAGCCAGCACCTCATGTGTACAACCTGTACATTGCTGCAAATCTCACCACAGCCAATAATGTGTAATACACTAGAGGTAAAAGGTGAATAATAATTACCTATGCAGATTAAAAAGGATGTAATGGTACTGAGGTGAGCAGTGCATGGTTAATATGAGAATTGACCATAATATCCTGTCCACACCCGAAGGATCAAAATATATACACAATTTTCATCGAAGTAGTTACTTGCATTCCTTTACAAAACAGAAAACTGATTAAGAGAAATCAGTCTGAATAAAATACTACACCAACAAAAAAAGGACCATGCAATAATATGTTTTCAAGTACCTTGGCACATGAACATGGTATTAATCATGATTCAGTACCATGGTATTATCATTTGATCCCATCACAGGAACACATTTCACTGAGTAAATCTGCCAGTAGATGGAGCTCTTCCAGGTGAATGTTTACCAGACCAGATCTGCAGTGTTGCATTTTCAGTCGCAGTTGAATGAACAGATTTTTGTCACATTGCTTCTGCCAAGTCGTTGAAAATGTATAAAGACTTTTCCATTGTATATGAAAAAAATAAAAAAAATAAAAAAGCCTTGCCATAAAATGTATTCTAAAAATAATTTAGAGAATGCTGGCTACTAGCACTGGAACCGGTTACATTTTGGTATAGTATCTGGAAGCCTGTGATAAATTATGCCACTTGGCTAACATCATATATTACAAGAGTGTGAGTAGAGACCCATATGGGAATGTTTGGCGCAAAGGCCCAGCAAACTTTAGTCTTTAATTAACAAACTAAGAAATACTCATTTGTGGAACTGAATGTGTTTGTTTTTGAGCCAAGATCATTTGAAACTAGCTGGATGTCTTAATGTTTGTTTCACCAGAGATATTGAACAAATAATTACATTATTTATTTAGTCAATTATTTTAAAATACGTAGGTTTAAAAAGTACAGGCTATGCAATATTGGTTTAAAAATCAGGTTGCCAGATCAAGGATGTGCGGCATGTAAAAATATTTAACATATGTATATAAATTTAAACTAAAGCCTTAAATTGCTCAAAAGAGCATGAAAAAGACTTTAAAGCCATCCCAGGCTTTTGGGGTGTCCACGTGAGATGAATCCAGATCACTTTGTGATCCAGTTCCGGTTTTCCCAGGGTCCGATCTGAGTTCCTGCTGCGCTCTCTCTCTTTCTCTCTCTCTCTCTCTCTCTCTCTCTCTCTCTCTCTCTCTCTCTCTCTGAGATCAGTGAAAAATATCTCCAGCGGGCCGGATTGGCTCTCTCTCTCTCTCTCTTCACCTTTACACATTATGTCTGCACTGACGCCTCTCATTTCGCTCCTCTCCAGCTCGGCATTGGTTTAATCTCGGAAATATGGATTGGCTTTGATTTTACTCGGTCGCCTGTTGAAGTTTTAAAGCGCATTTCACCGGCGGATCGTGCCTCTGCTCAACCAGTCTCATGTTTCCTTCGGCAACTTTCGGAAGTAACTCGTTCCGGATGTGTTCACACTGTTGAACTGATCCGTGCGCGCGATCAGAGGGATTTTAAATACGGATCGAGTTCGAGGCTTTTCACACCTCTTTTATTTGTGTTTAAAGTGATGGCGGAGCGGGGAGCCCGGCTGCTCCTCTCTCTTTTCTGCCTCACGATCACAGTTTCACATGCTGAAAAAGGTAAGACCGAGATTAAAGAGCATTACAACTTTCTGTTGCGCGACCCGCCGTGTGTTAGAGTGAAAGTGGCAAATGCGTGAAATGTGTGCAAACTTATGAAAGTGCAGAAATGAGTACGTGTGACTAACATTTAATAACTTGGACAACTAACACAAAATCGAGGATTTTATCATCGGACACGCTCTGTTTAGACAGCCTCATAAATCAAAACATATGTGTAATATCGCCTTTTAATCTTTGTTTGCCATGAAAAGGCTCATTAACTGCAAAGGTGTGATCTGCATTGACACCTTTACATTTACACCTGAATAGAAAACCCCATTCCATTATTAAATAATGAGTCACCAAACCGACCTCATGGAAAACAAGTAATTACATCTTCTTAATTATAGGTTAATAACCTCATGTATTTGTAAATCAGAGCTTCAAGAGTGTTGGAGTGTCATAGACACAGTCTCCATAAGAAATCATAGTGAGTTAATCCAAAAGTGTTTAATCTATGATATTTTTTTGTACACACTGCATCAGTCGAATAGAGTATGTTTTCAGTGCACACTTGAAAAAAAAAATAGAAATATGTGTTTTGGGAAGAACATCTACCCTATTTCTTTTGGTGTCTGCACAGCTCTGGGTTAAAGAGTGAAAGTGATTTTCTTTCCTCTCTTTGAAACCAAAAAGAAAACATACCTGGGACAAAAACCATTGCTTACATATATAATAGGGTATTTACACTGAAAAGGCAGCACAAAAGCTGCATATACACCCGAAAAAGGTGCATTTATACAGACTTGTTAATGCTGCATATTAGTGACATAAATGCATTTACACTGATTATATTTTCGGAAATTTTCCTTTGAAATCAGTTTTATAAATTGGAAACTATGAATAAACTGATATTGTGAATAATTAAATATATGCTCAGACATGACGATAGCAAACTTGAAGATTCCATTTCATTTACGCAGAGCCAATGCAGCATCACAGGCACCTCTGATACAGGGACTGAGCTGGCTCAGAGCTACCACATTTATTTAGTACTGTTTTATGTGCCGTTGCATTGCATTCTGGCACAGAACATGGAGCCGGCACAGCAGCCTTAAAGTTAACTCAGCTGTGTAAATATGCATTTAGAGAGGGTGGTTGTGATTTTTGCTTCAGAGCAAAGAAGTTGAATCTATCAATCTTTTGTTAGTTCATTCATAATATTTGTTCAAACTGAATAGGAAAATGCTCACATTTAATTTGCGTGATGCATTATTTAACTCTTTCATTAGTACTGGTAACACTTTTCACTAGTTTGGATCCGTGTGCTTGATTATTAGGATCACGTATGGTGAGAGCAGGCCGTAGTGGAGTTTGTGTGTCTTGCGTGCAGAGGCTGATGAAAGCTGCTCTGCTGCATGAAAAGCAGTGTGCTGTGGTAAAAAATCACAGGCTTTGCTGGAGATCAGTACAAAAGAGAGAAATGGGGGGCTGGGTGGAATGGGCAGACTCTGTCTGGAAAGTAATAAAACCAGGAGATTAAGGGGGGGAACAGGGAGTTCCTTTGGGAGTTTTGATTGATTCCAGAGAATTGGACCTACATGCGGAGAGCGAGTTTCAAGTTACTAATTGTGGGGTCCCCATCTGAAAATATGTGTTTATTTGAAATACGTTTTCTGAGGTCCTGAAGCACACACATGTTAATCAAAAGCGTTTTTTTTTAAGTTCAGGTGCTTACATCTCACCGATAATGGCATTCCAACTTTTCATTGTGCTGGAAAGGAAATGGGCATGTCTTCATGTGAGAGTTTTTTTTTTTTTGTTTTTTTTAAAGTTGTCTTTGCATCCTTTTTACATTCCATCTTATCTGCATAATCCTGCTGGGAGAGAATTGTGTGCTGATGGCTTCCCTGTGGACAATGTAAACATCATGCTAAACTGTGTAAACACCCTCACAACCTTGTCTGCAAGACTGCAACCACTCAGTTCTGCTTTCTTCGCAGAGGCCTTCATTGCATTTCATAGCACAGACCTCAGTGAAAGGACAGTGTTATTCTAACAAAGGTCTTCTCTAGTACAGACTCTATACCTGGTTATTAATTCAAAACATTTGGTATTTTAAATAAAATTATGCAACTTTTGAGTGGATCATTAGAAGGCTTTACTTATTATATTATAACCTAGTGATGCACCAAACTTTTGGCAATCTGAAATATTCGGCCTAGAAAGCAAAGATCTAGAAAGTTCCCTTTTGAAGGGCCGAATCCATTAATTAAAGCTATAAAGTGTGTCATTGTCTATTTCATGTACACAGTTTGAATAAGCTACAACAGGTAAACATGTCAGCTGTGTGGACAAACTTTACAGTAAACAAAGAATGATGCTAAACAACCAAATTTGTAAAAAGTGTTGTGAAATATCGGGAGATGACTCACCGCTGTAGAACTTTACTATACCTAATAACACCATGAACAGCGCACCGAGTTCAATTCCCCGATTTTAATTCCGCAAACTTTATTTTGAGTTTTGGCCTTCTGCTAATTGAAAACTTTAATTTTGGATTTTATCAAAAAATATTTTTGATGCCTCACTATTTTCACTACATATATTAATATTTCACACACACACACACACACACACACACACACACACACACACACACACACACACACACACACACACACACACACACACACATATATTATTATTTTAAGAATTTTTTATTTTATTTTACTAATTTTCAGGATGTGGAGAGATATATTTTTATCATAGATAAATGGATGCCATGGTAATATTCCGTCAGTGCAAAAGCCTGTTTGTCCTCAAAGCTGTCCGTTGTTGTGCATTATAATCATTATCCAAAGTCATCATTACTGTTGCAGCTGCATGTTTTCAGATGTCAGGGAACAAAGAGGATCAATATCACAGTAACAAATTAAGTATTGTCAGCAATTGAATCTCACTGGAAACAGGGCGTCACAATAAGCTCCAGCTGAGAGATCTAGCCTTCAATGTTCTTTATTAATTTAGATGGACAATGGGTCCTTGGCTAATTGCCTAATGTGCAAATCAAGGCTTGATAGTAGCATGTAAAGTAATTATGATTGATGGATTTATTTGCTTATTGCAATTCCAGCAAAAATGCTGGTTAATAATTTGACCTGATATTTGTCAACACATAATTTGGGTTTCTTTGTGAGGGAGTCAAACCCTTTCATTGTCTTTGTACTAAGCAATATGGCAGTGTGTTGGTATGTTTGAGACGGCATACTATGTACAGTTTCAATGATTTGCAAGAATGGATGACGTACTTAGACGTAGATGATGTAGATGTTACTACATTAAAATGAGGAGGATACAACCAGATCATCTCTCTTTCTTGATTTGTCATTAGATCAGACTGCGAAAATGACTTAAAATTGGATTGTAAATTGGCACATTTTGTTTTGATGACAGAATATAAGTTGTGGTTTTAAACATGCCATGTAGTGAGATCATATGGCAACAATTTACCATTCTACAGTATGAAATGTTCAGTGTTGCATGCTGTTTCAATTATTATTAAAAAAAAATAGTACAGGATATTCTGCACAGTGTATAATAAGTGGTACGTAGGCTCAAGTATTCCATTCCGAGCCTGCCTTTACTAGATTGGCTGTGTCAGAAAACCTTAATGTCAGCACAGACTGTTCACAAGTATTTTTTTTTTTTTTTGTGGTCTCTAAATTGAGGTATGAATGGTTAGAACTGCTTGTGAAAATTTGTGCCCATTTATTGAAATAGTAAGCTTTTGCTGTATGAGATTATTGGAACAATTTCTGAAGATCCAAGCCAACTCTGGTAAATTCTGCGCCATTACCATCAGTAGTGTATCATTATGTTACTGAGTACACTATTTTAGTGTAGCATTTGAGAAAATGACCAGTCTAAGCAAATGCACATGAGGTAGTATATGGCTTTTTGTTGTTGTTAAAGGAATTCCGGTGAAATGGTCATGCCTATGGAATGTTTAGTGGTCAACACCCTCTGAGTGGTTGCAGTTCCCAGTGGATCTCTCTTTGCGGGTGAATTCTTGCTGCCGTGTCTCCTGCCAGCCTCAGCAGCTGGAGAAGATTATTATGCATGTGTGATTTGAATGCTTGTACTTGGTCAAGATAAGCACAATCCAACCTGAGGTTCTGATAAGCCATTTGCAGTGTCTTCCTGTTGGTATGATTGTGTTCACCCTTGCAAATCCAGTCTTTGGTTAATATTAAACTGTATTTGAATAGCTCCAATTATGAGTAGCCATACAGTATCTATTTATTAGAAAAGACAAGCAACATTGTATTGCTTTGCTCATACACAGAGTTACAGATTTAAACAAACCACTTTGAATGTAACTCGTCCTGCATCAGTTGTTTTGCAGATGCAAATCATAATCCAGTCTTGGTATTGGAAACTGAAAAGTTTTGCATGAACAATGTTGTCAAAATGATCCCTGTTCACACAGATCCGTGAATTCCTTAAAACGATGTATTATGCATGCCATGCCAGTAGTTGGCAATGTCACTTTGTAAAGAAACACTATACGTGCCTGCACATAACACGTAATATGCATGTGCATGATATCAACTTTTTCACAAATTTGCATTTTTGTAGTTAACATGGAGACAATAATGGTGTTTTGCATTTTTTAGAAAAAAAGTCTGACCCTTTGAAACCTGCAAAATTTTGCATTTTCAGGTCCCCAACATGCTGTTGTCAGGTAGGTGAATGACCAAAACAAATAAATTTCGTTTTATTTGAAAACGGTGTCACGTAAACGCCCCCTTATGAAGACTTGATGGTGAAACATTAAGCGACCCAGAACACTCAAGTAACCATTAAGCAACACTGTGGTGGTAAGTTTTGCATTAGTAAACACATGAGCACTCAATTGCGGGAACCCATTTTTCCATGTGCAAAACTGGTCTGCTCATTCCAAATAAAACCCATTTATTGCTGACACATTTAGTTTGGAATGTTTAGCTTTCTTTCTTCTTTCTGACAATGCATGGACAGCCTGGTTGCTCAATGCACTACCAGATTAAATATTACTATTGTTCTCTCTCCATTTTCCTATGCTGGTAGTTGAGCTGTCATGAAAATGGGGTCTGCTTTCTTAATGGCCTGTTTTGTAGCATTTCACTTAATACGAAAATCTGAAAAGACTAGTCATTACAGTCTCCACACACCTGCTGTATATGCTGACAAGCAAACTTGTGCTGTATTTCCCTTCATTTGGTTCCCTGTTTTCAGCAGTAAATGTTATATGTGAGTAATGACAGCATGAACTGATATCTGTGCCAAGCATCCCGGCAGACTAAAGCTGTGAAATCATTGAAGGTGATTGCAGCACCCTGTTGTAGTTGTACATTGCTTGAACGCTGAAGACGGGCACTGCAGGGGCTCTTCCCTCACGGCTCTGCAAAAAGGCCTCAGTGTGGCACAGAGCTGTATTCTGTAGATGGATTGTGAATGAGCTCAATATCAGGGCCAGTCTGCCAGAACTTAGCTTGTTGCTCTTGGCAGCTCAAGACGTGCTTAAGATCTTCTCAACATGTTTATCGCAAGGTCCGGAAAGGGCTCTTCATACCTGCCTGCTCGAAAAACAAACACTCCTTCCTTTGCTTAACCAAGGAAGTGTGGAAAATGGAATGCTGGGACTCGAAATTTAAACAGTGCAGTATCTGCATTATTTTTTTTTTTTTATTATTTACCGGTATTTTCCAGCTGTCGTTAATCATTAAAGGTGTAGTTCACCTGAAAATTATTTTAATATAATTGAATTTAAATTACGACAGCGTTATGATGAAAGACAGTTTGGGTGGTTTCTAGGGTTTTCTTGGTTGAATTTTATAACTTGTAGATGGTCTTGCAGCTGCAGTGCTTGCAAGATGAGATATGAAGAATTTCCTCCCGATGGTTAGGAGTGGTGGAAATGATGGAAACCAGCTGCTCTGGGTCCCTGACCTCAAGAATCGACCTCTGACCTTATGATGGATAAATGCAGCTAGAGAGAAAACAGCCAGGAGAAGCAGATAAAGCCAGAAAAGATGATGGAGAGTAGGTGTTATGTTTCAGTGCTGGACCCTTGGACACGTGTCACATGATCCCACCGAGTGTGTTCGTATGGGAGGGGGCATCATTATAGGGAGACCAGCTGTTACTATATATGCCTAATGAGCTGTTTTATGGAAAAGACTTGATGAACATAGATATTTGACCAACTACCTTTGGAATAAGTAGACCTACGTGGAACCTGCACCTACAGAAATCCACAGAAAGCCCCACAGTTTTCCAGAGAACAGTCTTTTCACAAAAGTTTCATCTGATGTGATGGAACTTTCTTTTGAAAAGTTTTAAACACACTGCGTGCACTAGTCACTTTCAGCTACTTTTAAGAGTACTCTGTACTCTGAGCAGTTTAACACATTTAACCATTTAAATTCATTCTGCAGAATTCTTTATGCAGACTGCATGTGAACCTCGAAATAAGTAACTTATGCAAATGCACCCCTTTTCACTTAGGTACACAAAAATAGATTAAGGGAGGCTTTTTTTCCGAAGCAGAGGGAAAACCTCCTGTGATTCTTATTATCAAAGGTACACAAATAATATTTTTCTTGTTTCTGTTGACCCTCACCTTGTAATAAGGTTTGATATTGTTAATTGGGCAATTTTGGAAGAGATACTATTTGCCCGTGATTTTCAGAAGTGGTTTCGGGCCCATTATGCTCATCAAAAAGCAATTACAGGAAGTGATTATTGAGTGATCTTTTTTATGTATGGTAATTATACCAAATGCTACTTTTGTACACAATTGCCCCCCTTCTTCGGAATTATGCAGAATCATGTACACAATAACATGATTATTGGATAATTACCAGTTGCGATCAGATGATATCGCAGTCATTACCCTTTACATCTTTTTGGGGCAAAATAGACGCTCAGGGTTTTTTTTTGTATACATGTTGAGCTAGTAAGATTGTTTCACTGAGGAAGTCCCAAAAGATAATAAACCTTTTCACTAAGCAGTGGACCAGGCTGACCCAGCCGCACCAGCCCACTTCATAGTCTTACTGCCGCTGCCTGCATTCCCAGCATGGCTGGGCCAGTAATTCACGGTCAGGGTGGTGTCGCACATTGCTTGCCGAAAAAAGGGGGGTCAGAGGTTCAATTGCTCCCCCTGGGTAAAGCCTTAGATACATAGTTACTGTACAGCTGCCCCACGCTGATTACAGTGGTAATTAATTTCTAATGAGGGTTGGACCACTTGCTTGTGCCAGCCTGCATTGAGCCCACAGGCTCCAGACATATTCTACTATGCCCCATTTATTTAAAGAGTGTGTAATATTCTCCAAAAGTTCCATTCTGCTTTATGATGTTGACTTTTCAACACTTTTTTTTATTACATCGCTATATAGCGTTATGAAAAATATTTGTCTTTTCAGTTTGTGTGTGATTAAATGAAGTTTTTCGCACTCCTGGTTCTAGTTCAGTTAACCCATCCCGGTTCATTTAATGCTCTTAGTGGAAGCACATTTTCAGTGCATTTAATCACTTTTAATTAAAGTAGGTGACTTGTGTATTGTGGTTTTGGGTCAGTGCTGAAGCGGCTTGTATTGATAAAATTTCCTGAGAGGAAACTGTTCTGTGGAATACAGGAAGCCATTAGGAAGTCTGGGCCTCACATCTATCTGCAGCCAGTAAACAGTGTCCAGCCCCTTGTGTAAGCAGTATGAGCTTTAGTGCTCATGAAAATAATTTTGTTGTGAAATGAACAACAAAACCCACAGAAAAAAAAACAAAAAAACCAACACATGCTGATTTCAGGCAGCCAGTGTCACAAATAATTAAAGTCTTAACAAGACAAGTCTTAACAAGACAAAACAGAGTTTTTATTTAGAGTAGCCTAGATGTTTTTTGTTTTTGAGTTTTGGCTGTTTAATGGTGCTTTCATTAGTAATATATGAATGTTTATCTGAATAAATCATATTAGTTGCTAGGGTGCTCTAGATTGTTGTTCTTGCATTATTATGCAATTTTAGCTGGTTGTACTGGATGGTTGCTAGTAGTGACGCAACAGCCAAAAAAAAAAAATATTGGCCGAAACAGCAGAAAAAAAAAAAATGGTTTTGGTCGAAATGGCTTTGGAGGACCTAAAACATTGATTGAAAGTTGCTGAAGAACTGTACTATGATTGTTTCTTAGGTACGTGAGTTGGTTTTCGGCCAAATGAATACTTCGGTTTCAGTAAAAAGTTAGTTTCGGTGCATCACTAGATGCTAGAGCATTACTAATTGGTTTCCTATTTGTCCAAGTCACAAGTTCTCTGTGAAGATATTTTGTCCTGTTTTATTGCCCGACAAGCATAAGTAAGTTAAGTTGCTCAGAAAAGCAACAACACACAGCTCTAAGTTTCAAGATTTTAGTTGTCTTTCATGTATGTAGCAAAATTGGTGTGACATAAATGTCAAAGTATGATTTTATAGTATATATATATATATATATATATATTTGTTGATATTACTTCACCGGCCTTTCAAAGCAATCATATCTCTTTATTTTATTTTATTTTATTTTTTTGGACTGATGTTCAGTTTACCCTTTAGAGAACCAAGATTATTTAAGTGTACTGGGAGAAATGATCTTCAGAATGAGGTTTACCTAATATACATATTTCTTATGTTTTGTTGTGCACACATTGGGACTCATTCAGGTTGTTATTGAACCCTAGTAACTGAATTACTCAAGGTAAACCTTTCCTAATATAATTTCAAGCTTTGTCGTCCATTTTCATCTGGCGAGTTTTTTCCGCTAATGAACAAGTAAATGAGACCATTAAGGTTGTGCGTTTCTGGTGAATGGCAAATACAAAAAAATGAATGCTGTCCACTTGCCCGTTGGATTTCTTCACCAGAAATGTTATACAGAGCATTGATCACCCATGAAATCACATATCGCCAAACATCACTCCAGAATCTCAGTGGAAAATTGACTAGTAGTTAAGTGGTTATGGAGCTGTGCTGTATTGGGCCCTTGAGAACCTCCGCAATGCCTCGCTACGTCTATCCTGTTGTGCGCTGCTCCTTTTTGAATTTCAATCAGCGATTGATATGTTGTTATGTGAAGGCATGGGGGATGGAGGTGAGGTGTAATATGTGGCGTGACCAACGGAGACTCATTTGAGGCTCATTTGTGTCTGCTCTCATCCCAGGGGACACATGCCGTAAACTGCTAGCCGCTGGGCTTGCAAACACTACTTTTACTGACATCTCCAGCTAGCTTGTGCTGATCTCAGGCTGGAGGTGGTACAATCAATATTAACCCCCTCCCTACCTCCTTCTCTGTTGTGGATCACTTCATCATGAGCTGTCACATCTACCACACCTTAGTTTGTTATATTGAATTAAATGCGCTGTGGTTGCAGTATTGCTCCTTTAGCCCATGTCATTGGGGTTCAAGAGCATAATTGTCTCCTGGACTCCATTAACCAACCATATGTTTTATGGGTATTTACCATAATGTGATTGAATTATTCTGCTTGTGACACTGTGTGTTTCTTACAAATGCATTGCATACTGGGAAATGCTAATTCTGTAGTGTCTCTACCTTTCCATATGGCGCTGTATATGCGTTGCTACCAAATGAGTCGTTTTTGAAATGAGATTGTAGATGAGTGTGAAAAAGACATTTAAGGAGGATGAAAAGGACAAAGCTTGTGAGATGAACAACAAATAATTCATGTTTTTCAGATACTAGCTCCACCGAAAGTCACATTTGATCCATTTCCCCTTGTAGCCGACTTCCATTAATAATGGACGATAGTTTCTCCCCCACCTGAGTCCTGCAGGGCACAAATTCCCCCTCCCAGCCCCCCACATTACTCCACTGTGGTTCCCATCATTGACTGTCCTGGTTTGGTTCAGGCTGAGCTTATACATCATATCACACTCTGACTTACTCCTATTGTTGGTTTAGCCAAGTGCATCAGGAGGTGTCTGCTTTGTTGTGTTACAAAGCCAACTGCCACGAGATGACATTTTAATAGAAATGCTGCTTTCTTTTGTTGAGGTCACATTGGACAATGCTTTAGATACCTTCATGCTGTGCTAAAGGAGACATGTGTTTTTTTTTATCCTTCTCTTTTAGCAATGGTACAATGCTGGGGGGTCAGGGGCTGCATGAGTGCTGGAGATTTATGGCTAGTTTAGAGTTGAAGAGGAAAGCTGCGAGACATGCCGAGTGTATGATGTAAGAAACTGGCCAGGCTTACTCCCACTGCCAAAGTGAATGAAGAAAGTGATGAATCAATGAGGAAAAATTAAAGGATGCCTCCTAGTGATCTGATTCAGGCATCCCGAATCCTGGTGGAAAATTAAGGTCATTCCAGTTTAAGAGGGTCAGGCTGGTATTTGGAAAATGATCGCTGGATTGTTGCGGGTCTGAGATGGTCTATCAGATGTTAGTAGCTTAAAGGAATATTTTGGGTTCAATACAAGTTTAGTTTACGTTTTGTGGCATAATGGTAATTACCACAAAAATAAATTTCAATTTGTCCCTTGTTTTCTTTGAAAAGCAAAAATTGAGGTTACAGTGAATTACTTATACTTATTATACAAAGGTAACACTTTACAGTAAGGTCACATTAACATTAACATCAAATAACAATGAGCAGTGTATTTGTTACAGTATTTATTGATATTTGTTAATGTTACTTAATAAAATTATGACTGTTCATTGTTAGTTCATGTTAGCTCTGGTCCATTATTTAACCCTTAAGCAACTTTTGATTTTAATAACATATTAGTAAATGTTGAAATTAACATTAACTGAGAACTAATTTTCATTGTTAGTTCATGTTAACACACATCAGCCCCTTTCACACTGCACGTTGGACCTGGAAAATTGCCGGAACATTGCCGGGTCACCTTCTGTGTGAACGCAAACACGTCCCGGGATTGATTCTGGGATTGGTCGGGGACCTAGTAACATTGCCGGGTTCAGTCCCGGAACGAGCGCTGTGTGAACAAAAGCCAGATCTAATGCCATAAAGGGTGTGTCGTAGTGATGACGCACGTTATCATGCGACTCTTTTGCCAGGTGTTTTGAAGGCAGATCAGCGTTTGCGACGAAAAAATATGTGCAAACTGTAATGAAGCAGAGATCAGTTAGTTCCTCACTTTCCGCGCTGATGCTGAGATCGTTGGAAAGTTTAATTGAAAGTTAACGTGCCTAGCGTTTTCGACTCGTACATTACACGTCACACCCTGATATCACGTGTCTTCACGGGACCTTTACGGGTTGTGTGTGAACGCAAGCAAATATTCCGGGTAAACACTGGCAGTATGAAAGTGCAAAATTTAGTGACCCGGGAACAACTGGCGGGACACATTACCCGTGTATTTTCCAGAATCGCAGTGTAAAAGGGGCTTTAGTTAACTAATGTTAACAAATGGAACCTTAATGTGAGTTTTTTTGGTAACACTTGACATTTGAAGCTTTTTTTCCTTAAAGCTTTAAATGATTTCTTCTGTTAAAGCTTGCGTAAATAACACCATTGTTGTTGTTTAAATGTTTTTTACAGCCTTGTAGGACTAGGACTTTCAGGGTAGTCCTGCTGATCAACCATCTAGACCGGCTTGGACCAGCTAATGGCCATACATGAAAAATCCTGATTGTAGCTAGATTGTTCAGCAGTGAAGAACTGCCTTCTCAAACTAATAACACATCCGCCTCTTTTTATCACATACTAGCATTACCCATAAACCGCAGAAGCTCTGCTGCCACTGAAAAGGGAGCTTTGAGATGTGTTATATGCTGAGAAGTTTACTGATCCATTGGGGAGCTAGTTGGTAATACCATGCTATACAGAGGTGTCTGGATTGATCTGGCATAGTCATAGAGTACATGGGCTTCTGAAGAACACATTTCCACTCTAACCCCAGTTCAGGCAGCAGAACCTGATTCATTTTGTTAGACCAGTGTTCGGATGTCCATCACACCACATCCATTAACCGTAATGGTTAGAGAAAGAGCTCCTGTGTCTGGATGCGGTCTAAATCACATCTCTTCATTCCCACACTTAAAGATCTTCGCCCAAACAGGTGTTTTTCTGCCTGAGTTACATTCTTTTAGGAGCTTACTAAAACAGTGAATGCTGACAGTGCTTGTTTAGTAATGTGAGTAAGCCGATGCAAATTATGAAAATTATCTGAAGGCTCAGTCTACAGAGCATTTTATTCCATTTGATAATTCAGCTACTCACTGTGTGTCTCTAATTTAACTTCTAGTTTTTGAATATCGGCTGTGGCGAAGCACTTATCTGAGCTTTGTGAATTAAATTTTCTTCCATTTGAAATTCATTTTAAATCTCTCCATTACTTTTCACTCGTCAGAAGGCTCAAAATTATTTCCAGGGCTTCCAGGGTATTTGTTGTCCTAAAGGCGATTGTTTCTGTCCATCAGTCTTTCTGTCATCTCATTGATCCCTGTAAGTCATGAATATGTAGAAGAGGCTGCTGAAAAGGAGCTGGGAGGAGTTATTGATGTTTGACATTGAGAATGTGCTAAAATAGCTCTGGAATCATTTTCTCTTTAAAAAGGATTTTAACCTTTAAATAGAGTAGTAAATACACTTTTTTAAAGCAGATGTGATAGCAGAAAGTTCTATGAATAGACAAGCAAGAGCTCATGATACACAGAGACCAGGCCTGTAGCAACAAAACTAAGAACTATAATTTTTTCTTAATTATGATTGCACTTACCGTTAACACTGGTAAACCTCAAAAGCTACTCAAAGAAATCACACCAATCACGTTTAGAGGAGTATGCGTGTGGAGCACCATTCATAGCAGTGTTATTTGCCTGTTGCCGTGAAATATGCTAATTGCTTTTGTACAACTGCTGTAAAAGCAAATATTTTAGCTGCACCACAGGCGAGAATGTTTTTCATAAGCGGCTAGCATAAGCAGGGTTATACGTTATTATGAGAGATGTGCATGAATAGTGCATGAATAATGCTTGTATACTGCATATCAGATGTCTAAATCTGTGTGTGTCTGCTGGAAAAAATGATCATGTTATGAGATGGTGTCATAAAAGACAAGGCAGACATTATTATATTGGTTCTCAGATATGAGCGTTTCTTCACCCAGGGGTGAAAGTGTGTTTTGAGGCTTTTGTTTTGATGCTCTGTATGTGAAGCATCACGCCAGGAACAAAAATCTGATCCTGATCACAAATGACTTGAGAAAGAAAATGAAAAGTGACATCTTTCAGCCACTGCTGTGTTCTGAATAAATTTCTGCCTAAATTTAGTTACCCATTTTGTCTGGTTACAGCCTAGATCAAGAAAACAGCCCAAATATTCCAGTTGTTTAAAGAGGGAGACTCTCATTCACACAGCACATAAATGTTCAAAGGGGAATCAAATGAGCCTTATTTTGAGTTGACTTCTATTTCTCATTGTGTGTTGGTGTTGGTCAGGGGCTTGGCAGCATTTTTACTTTTCCAGCAGATTTTAGTAAGCATGGATGGTTTTTAAAGGAGTTGCAAGGGTAAATTATAATCTTTACACTCTTTAATTAAACACACTCTGTGTGGTCTTGGATATTTTTACATGTTCAGTTTGAATGTTCTCAATCTGTTTCATTTAGACTGACACCTCCCACACTGAGAGTTGGAAATGTGGTAAAAATGTGGATGTTATGCTCAGCTATGGAAAGAAACCACAAGATTTCAAACTGTGGCGTGCGCACAATCCAAGAATTCATCTCTAACGATGACTGTGTGGAACTTGATACAGGGTGTCCACTGGTCCGTAAATGTGCTAAAATGTTTTTTTTGGATTAACACAATATTTTGAATGTATTATATATATATATATATATATATATATATATATATATATATATAGCGTGACGTGTAATATAATTTATATAGTATGCACACTACTGGTGAAAAGTTTGGAATAATAAAGATTTTTTTTTTCTGTGTGTGTTTTGGATAGAAGTCTCTTATGCTCTCTGAATTTGCATTTATTTGATCAGAAAATACAGTAAAAACAGTAATATTGTGAAATATTTTTAGAGTTTAAAAGAACTGTTTTCTTTTAAATATATATATATATATATATTTTTTTTTTCAGTGAGAGCTAAGCTGTATTTCCATTAGACATTTCTTAAGAGTTATCCTTCAGAATTCATTGTAATATGCTGATTTGGTGCTCAAGAAACATTTCTGTTTATTATTAACTTTAAAAACAGTTTGTGCTGCTTAATAATTTTGTGGAAATGTGATTCTCTGAACAGAATGTTCAAAAGAACATTGTTTGTTTGAAAACAAAATATTTTTTCTAAAAGCGTCTTTACTCTTTTGATCATGCTGACATGAATCAAAAAGTATTAATTTCCTTAAAAAAAAAAGTCTTACTCCAATCTTTTGAGCGGTTTGCAAATTAAGAAAATTAAGCAGCAAAAACTTGTTTTCAACATTGATAATAAGAAATTTTTCTTGAGCTCAGATCAGCATGTTGGAGTGAGTTCTGAAGGATCATGTGACACTGAAGACTGGAGTAATGATGCTGAAAATTCAGCTTTGCCATCTCAGGAATAAATTACATTTTGAAATATTAAAATAGGAACAGTTCTTATTTCACAATATCACTATTAAGACATACATATAGCAAGACATACAGTAAGTCATGCTAGTTTGAAACCACAAGAGAGTGGGTAAATGTTTTTTTTTTTGTGTGCAAATTATTTGTCCATACTCTGCACAGCCCATATGTTCATTTCTCTCAATGCATCCTTTTTTCTCTTTGCTGATGAATACGTATTCCTCCACCTCCCACAGACATTTATTAGCATCTTCTCATGTTGCATCCCTCAATCAGTGGCTGGTTTTCTCCCATCGGAGCAGGAAGCCTCCTCCCCCTCGCTTTAACTGCCCCTGCCCATGGGACTTCATAAATATCATTTCATCCAGTGGAGCCGCTGACATGGAGCAAAGGGCTGCCATAAATAATTCATCCTTAGTCCTGGCTCCCTGTTTAGGAATTCACACCACAAGATCTTTACTATGCAGGTTTGGAGCAGTTCATGATCTAAAGACCCCCCCACCTTTCTTTGAGAGAGAGTGAGAGAGAAAGAGAGAGAGAGTGTGTAATAGTAGTTCTGTGAATTTTTCTGTGTGTATTTCCTCTTTAGGTCCTTTCCAATATTTTATGTGTACCTTTGGTCTTTGTACAGAAAAACCCTTGATCTTTGTCTGGCCATGCTTATTTCTTTTTACTTTGCTTAGTATTTTAGTTTGCTTTTTTTGTGGCAACACTTTAAGGCAAAAATGGGAAACAGATTTGATTTGAAATATCTGTCGCTGCCTCAAAAGCACTGTTTTCAAAGATTTTCTTTTATTATTTATTCACAGTCTCTTAAGTCTTTAAGATTCAAATATTCCCCTAGACAGTTTTATACTGTTAGTCTTAAAAGGGTTTAAGAATATCTTAAACATTTATCTCTTTTATTTTTGTACAACCTTTTTTTTCCCACAGAAATGATTTTATTGGCAGCTTTTTTAAGGAAAGGTTTTCCTTGCTATTGAAATGACCTTGTTTTTAATTGGAGAAAACTTTATATCTTTGTGATGTTAATTTAAATATTTTCTCATAGTATCAAATTTCAGAGCTGTATTAATTTTGTAGTATGTACTGTGATTTTCAGTACACATGGAATGCACAGATGACCGATACATTTGCTACTACAGTATGTGCAATAGATAACCAGAACATGTGTAATACTGATCCCACAATGCAATGCACTCAACTTGAACTCTCATTTTGAGTTTGATGATGACTTTTCTCCTTGAATACTACCATTTTGACACAAAATTGGATAAAAAATGTAAAATAATTGTATTTATTTCTGAGATGATAACAGGAGGCAATACAGTGAATTAAATATGCATTGATTGAGGTTATGTGGTGAAATGTATTGCACTACTGCATTCTTTTTCACGTTATTAAAAAAAATACTTGGAATTATACTTTTTTGTGCAAGTATTCCATTTCAGTCATATTAAGACCATTTCTGGTAATTAGTGCAGTGTATTACTATGGTATTGCTGTTTATTATCAATGCCGTTTTCACGTGTTAGTTGTATGATTAGGAAACCGGAAGAATCAACTATGCTGAAGCTCAGTGGAATGCTGAGAGGAACTCTGGGTAGGATTTTTTGTGCACAGGAGTTAGGTCTGTAGATAGACAAAACAGCAGAAACAGAAGGAAACTTATTTTTAACGTAAAAGATAATTCAATCATGATTTGCATGATCCCATAAGAGATTTGTTTGAAGTTATTGTCTCTCTTTGAGAAACACAGACATTCTGAAAGCATTTTGAATTGGCTTATAGATGAATGGTTGTTTCTCTCAATCTCTCTCTTTCTGCATTGAATAATGCAAGTAAATGCTATTTGAATAGTGTCTTAACATGAATGTTTTCTCAGCAGAGACCATTGCTGACATTTCCACACAGTGCTGGTACAGAGCTCCATGAGATCTGACGGCAAGGATTTGCTTTGGAGTGTCAGTTGTCTTTGTACAAATTGGTGTCAGTCTTAGTTTATTTTGCCCAGCAGACAGAGTCTCTTCATGAAGAGCATTAGTGCTGCTGACTGCCCTGCGTGGACGGCACTGCTGTTTTCTTCCTGGCTTTGCTGATTTACAGCAGCTTTGTTTTGTCACAGACATACTGTCTTAATCCACTACCAGAGGAGTGTTTTGGCTTAAAGGGATAGTTCAACCAAAAACAATAATTCTGTCATCATTTACTCTCCCTCATGTCACTCTGAATCTATATTATTTTTTTCTTCTGTTGGCCAAAAAGGAGATCTTATGCAGAATGCTCACACTGAAAGTGAATGGAGACGAATGATCAATCAATCAATCAATCAATCAATCAATCAATCAATCAATCAATCAATCAATCAATCAATCAATCAATCAATCAATCAATCAAAGTTTATTTATAGAGCACTTTTTTAAAACAACCATTGTTTTCCAAAGTGCTGTACAAGCATAATCAAAGTAAAAACAATTTTACACATAACAAAAATAACAAACAATAACACTAACCAAATACATAAAAACAGCTCTCAAACTGAGTTAAATGCCTGAGCGTAAAAATAAGTTTTAAGACAGGATTTAAAAACAGTAAGTGTTTGGGCCAGCCTAACATTTAGAGGCAAGTAATTTCAAAGCTTTGGGGCTGCAACAACAAAAGCCTGGTCACCCTTGCTTTTAAGTCTTAATGTTCAAGGTACAACCAAAAGTAAGTGGTCAGCAGACCTAAGTGCTCTCGATGGATCGTACAGCTGTATTAAATCAGAAATGTAACCTGGTGCCAGTCCATTTAATGATAACTAAAACTAAACTTAAAATCAATTCTAAAATGAACAGGAAGCCAATGTCGGTGTAATTTGTTTGCGCTTGCGCGTCCTTGTTAACAGATGAGCAGCAGCATTTTGTACCAAATGTAAATGTTTGAGGGAGGCCTGATTAATACCTACATAAACCCTATTACAATAGTCAAGGCGGGTTGAGATAAAAGCATGTATGACCCTTTCAAAATCAGTAAAAGACAACTTTTGATAATTGCCACAACTGAATATATATATATATATATATTATGCAATTAATTTGTTTATCAAATTTAAAATCACTGTCCATTATAACCCCCAGATTTTTAACATTGGCTTCACATATGATTTTATAACACTCAAATTTAAGTCAAGGGGTCACAGGTGTTGCCAGGTCTAAATATCATGACTTTTGTTTTTCTTCATTGAACTTTAAAAAATGTTAAGCCATCCAGGCCCTAACCTCCTCAAGAGAGTCCAACAATGGTGCTACAGAGTTTGCATCTTTCTGTTTCAAAGAGTATATATATATATATATATATATATATATATGTGTGTGTATAGTCTGCATAATAAAACGAGATGCCAAATTTCTTAAAAATGGACCCTAACGGAAGTAGATATAATGAAAATAATATAGGACCAAGAATGGAACCCTGAGGGGCACCACACGAGAGGGATGCAGAGGATGACATAAAATCCCCAAGACGGACTGAAAAACTTCTGTCAGATAAATAAGATCTAAACCACTCCACTGCAGTTCCACTAACTCCAAAACAATGCTCCAACCGAGGAATCAGGATGTTATGGTATACAGTGTCAAATGCAGCCGTAAGATCCAGGAGCATGAGGTAGCTAGTTACATGCCATTACAAACCTTTAACAGGGCCGTTTCTGTGATGTGGAGTGATTTAAAACCAGACTGAAATACTTCCTGCAAACCATGTTGACTTAAAAATGATTGCAATTGTGTAAAAACAACCTTCGCTAATATTTTGGAAAGGAACAGAAGTTTTGAGATAGGTCTAAAATGATCAAGAGTCGAGGTATCCAAATTTGATTTCTTAATCAATGGTTCCACTATTGCATGTTTAATATATATAAAATACATTTTATTTTAGTTCAAGTGCAACTAAATGTATATTTATTTATTGTTGCCATTTTTGTTTAATTAACTATAATAACCCTGTATATATTTCACGTTTTCTGAGACCATACTACAGATTTATGTGCGAAACAGACCAAAACTTAAGTCATAATTCATGTTAAATATTCACCACAGCTTTAAATTTAATTTGCAGTTCTGCATATTCAAACTTTGTATATCTCAGTTATGAATCACAGGAAAACCAGTGGCATTTAGAATCACTGATGTCAAACTTGTCACAGTGAATATTGCTGCAAACGTCAATGAGATTTGAGAGCTATTTTTGAAAAGAATGAAAATAAAATTACAGTTCCACATGTATTAATAAAGCAAATATTGCAAGCTGCTTTTAAACACATAACCAAATGTGCGCCAAAGCTTATTTTAGCATGTATGCTAATAGTTTTAACAAGTACTTTCTTTTTACAATTTTAAAGTTAAATATTTGTATATTTTTGTGACTTAGTTCTTTTTTTCAAAGGATTGATATGTATTTGATTGATTATCTTCTTGTAATTCTTCTTAAATGGTATAGAAAGTCTGCAATATCAGACCTCCTTGTGCATGAATAATGGCTGTGTTTATTTCAGCTTTATTTGGCCTGAAATTGTGCCTGAGAGAGTCCATAAAGAGGGCTAAATTGATTTTAAATGATATGTATTGGACAGTTAATTAATACGGCTAACTGACTGTGTGAGGGAACCATCATGCTGTTTGGCTCGGCGCTGTACAGATGCTGCCTCAGGAACTGACGGCCCCACACAGTCATGTTTTTATTGATTGTTTCTCACACCCTTTGGCCCATAACAGTTGTCCGAGGCCGCAATAAACAATTAGCATGTATCCGCTCTACTTACAGCCTCAACATGCACCTCCCAGCCTGTGATTTAGCCAGGGGAGGATGTTGATGAACGATGGCACCCCTCAATCACTGAATGTCCCCCATCCCACCCCACCATGCAGTCATAGAGGGTGGAGAGACGAGTGTAATCAGTCAGAGCCTCCACTCCCCCCCATCAGTGACTATCCCACCCATGTATGGAGAATGAAGATAAATGGTGCTGTGGATGGGGATCAGGCTGCTCTTTTATGAGCTCCTGGAACTGTGACCGAGATATCTACCCTCCAATACCTCCTCATGGGCCTGACTAATGTCATATCTCGTTACTTATCATAATTTATTTCACGGCTCTCTGGATATGATTCAGGTATTTTTAAATAACTTTTACCACCTTATTTTAACATAACAGCGGGTGTGACCAATTTTAATTTTAAAGCTCAAGGCTTCTAGTCATAAGGTTTCCAGTTATTTTGGCTGTACAACAACAGTTCATTATGCTGTGTGATGTTGCGTTTTGGTATTTTTTATTAAATAATTTTATCATTGTAATCATAAAGCAGTACGCTGGTTTGTTGCCCAAATAGTTTTTCCGTTTAATGCACTTTGTTTTTCTTCTAGATACATAGTGACTAATGAATTGAAAGTCCTGCATATTCACAGGAAATATTTCTTGATATTATAATTGTCTGTTCAGACGATTCAGTGAATGAAGTGATTCTGATTCTCTGCATGTGATTCTAGTTCTTAGATTGAGGTCTTTCAGCAATAGTCTCCAGATCCAATCCAACACACTATTACTGTACTCTTTGTATTTGGGTGCCACAATTATTTATTTATTTTTTCTCTATAGCTGTTTCTTTTCATCGGAACACAATGCACGGCCTCTTCAGGAAGTGTCTTTGTTGAAGGGATTTTGCCTGGTTGTCAGTATGAATGTAGAATAACAATGTACCTTGAACCTTTGGAGAATGAAAGTGTGTCGTTTCTATCCAGAGTCTTTGAGAACATTTGTGTGAATGTGTGTGTGTGGCATGGAGGGGGGTTTCACACATGCATGAATGTGCTCATGATGTCAGAGAGTTTGGACAGAGCTTGTATGGATTTGCTCAGCCTGTAACTCCTCCCCTGCCATCAGCACGCCGCGTCTGGATAATGTCAAATCCACTGTGAATGTTCTTTGTTCCAGCGGCCACCAGATCTGTGTTTTGGCCCCTCTGGCAATCCTGGTAATGTCTCAATTAATACTTGTCCCACATGGCCTTAGTGCCATACTCTCGCACTTGTAGTCACACTTCATAAAGGATAATTACAGTGTTTTACCTTTTTTATTCTTCTACAGGGTTTTCTGCAATTAATTCAGAATTGCAGTTCATAATTTTGCGATTAATTGTGAAAAGCGCTGTACAAATTGAATGATGCTAGGTTGCAGTTTTGAGGCTTGTTCAATCCAACACAGTATTCAATTTCAGTAAAGCCTGATTCTAATGCACAGCCAACTATTTTTTTTTTTTCTGCTTGCAAACATTTCTTAGAGGATATGCACATTTTTTTTTAGTTGTTGACATGTTTTACATTGTTAGCTTTACTGGCATTCTTCTGCTCCCGGCAATTTGCATTTGTGTTACTTCATTGAAAAGGAAAAGGAAAGTGTGTGTTTATATTGTCATCGAAGTGCTAGTGATTCAGTTCTTTGAGAAGAGTGCATATGATCAGCATACATGCCCAATACCTCAACAGGAAGCAATCAGTTCCACACCAGTAGATTTAACCCCTGCTGCTTTGTCATTCAAAAATGAGATGCAAATAAGAGTGCTTTGAGAATTCAGGACCAACCAGGAGTCACAAAAGGCAGCAGACCGAGAAGGATGACCTACAGACTTAAAGATCTCTCTGCTGAGAGCAAGCTCTGTTGGAGGTGCCACACAAAGACACAGTTCCATTGACACATCACTGCCAGTGGAGTTTTGCGAGGACCTGTGGTGCTGTTGGTTGGTGATGCTTAGGGACAGCTCATTCCTCACTGTTGGTTTCTGTGCTTTTCACCTTATTGACATGTGATAATAGGCCAGATTTAGATTAAGCTGTTGTTGTAGACATATTCTGGATGTTTGTATAGTACCATGATTTTAAAAAGCCTTTGAACTAAAGTTGTTCCTATGTGTGAATTTCTTGGCAAAACTAAAATTGTAATTACCAAATTTACACTGCAATGGTGGCACAGAGGCACTTCTGAAGTGGCATTTAGGTGACTGTTTAATGCTGCTTCGAGGTGGCAAATGCATTTAAATTCAGCTGTGCTTTTATGTTAAGGGCTGAGGTAGGTCAGAACTGGCTTTTATGCGGCATTGCATTTTTATATAGAATTTTGAACAGAGACAGAGCAGCCTTAATTCAGCTGTGTTAAGAAGCCTTATTTTTTAAAAATGAATGAGATGGACCGAATAGTCAAGGAAAAGCACCCAACAAGTGCCAAAAAAGCATCTCCGGATGCACCTTGTGATGTTGGTTGAGAGAAGGAACGGTGTGCAGAGCTTTAATGTAGACAAAAGGTGGCGACTTGGAAAAACGTAAAATATAAGGACGTTTTTTCAAATATATCCATATTTACATCAGTGTTATTTCATAGATTTAATAGCTTCAATATTATTATGAAATGTGCAAAATGTATAATAAATAATTAGGTAGTAAGTAGGAATATCCAACCTTTTGACTGGTAGTGTACTATTTAATTGTATTTATTTATTTATAACTGAGGTCCACTTATGTAGACATGTTAGTCAATTTTTTTTCTCACCAAAACACAATGAAAATAATTCACGTGATCATATCCTTCTCTTTTATTCTTAAACATTCTGTTTTTGCTGTTGTACATTTGTTATGATTAGTAGGCCAAACTTTTAGAAAACCAAAGTAGAAACTCAAAGAAAATCTTGTTTTCCCATATACTGTGTACATATTTCCAAATATGTCCTCTTAAGCTGGCAAAACCAGTCCATGGCTCTCATTTCTCACAGGTATGGATGGATACACCTGTACTCACTTGACATAAGTCAACATAAAGTCATAATTGCCCCTATTTACTCTTTTAATACATGTTCCTTACTGTGCATGATTTATCGTTGTGTGCTGTTCCAAAGAAAAATAACGTTTGTTTTCAGAATCATTTGTCAAATTATTGTTCAGCCTCAGAAACAGCTTACCTTTTTGGCTGACATCACCAGAGTCCTCTTGTTTTTCAACTAAATCAAGTCCTGACCTGCATTTATGGTCATTGAATGCTTTAGTCTGAAATGCATAACATTACAGATTAAGAAAAATGGGATGGAAACCTCTTTTTCGAACATTTGTTTCTAAGTGTTTTCAAGTGGGACAGTGTGCACTCAATGACTCGTGGTATGATGCATTAACTGGCTGATCGGAGCAGAGCTAAAGTGGTCCGATCCGGAACTAGGACAGGCTGTATGGCTCCCGCTGACAGAAATGAAGACATCTAGCGGAGGTTTGCTCTGTGCAGACATGTTTATTTTGCTCTTTTGTGAGCTGAGAATCTCAGAGGAGCTCTAGGACTAGGCTGTTATCCGTCTCCATCATCATTGTTTAGAAAGCAGGACACTTTTCACTAGCTTTGATACATAGCTATGTTAACTGGAGTGTACAAAGAACAAGATATATGATTTAAAGGGATAGCATGTTGTTTCAAACCTGTATGCATTTCTTTCTTCTGCCAAGACTAAAATATATGTTTTGTAGAATGTTGGTCACCACACAATTTCGGTTCCTGTTGGGCTCTCACTGTATGTCATAAATGCAAAAAGTGAATCAATGTGAGTCAATGTGAACCGAAACTTGTTGGTTTGGTTACCAACATTGAAAACTTGTAGTTTGGTTACAAACATGAAATATCTTCATGTTCCACAGAAGAAAGAAAGTTATAAAGGTTTGAAAAAGATATGAGAGTGAGTAATTGTGAACTATCACTTTAAGGTATTAGCACAATCAGGATCTAAGGTTTAATATGTAGGGTTAGGGGTTTGTTCGGTAAGCAAACATTGCTTATAAACCAGTTTTGAATTTGGCTTCAGTGTACCAAAATGAATTTTTCCTTCTCATATTTTCTTAACTATAATCTTCTAAAAACCACTGGGAATAGAGCTGCAGATATGACCATTCAAAACCTCCTCCCTCCAATTTAGAGCTTTTGGAGAAAGACCTGGCCTGCATGAGACCTGTAATTAAACTGAAATGCGATTCTCCCTGGAAAGTCTTTTCAGTGGGGGAGTGAGTAAGTTGCTCAAGTCGCTGTGTTTTTCCTCTCCTATTTGTCTCAGTAAATATGCCTTGAATGCTTTCAACGCGAACAAAATGCTAGACTGTATTTTTGTGTGCAAGACGAGTGTTTGTGTGCCTGTCAGAGCAGCATTCTACCCTCATTTTCTCTCGCTCTTTGTGTAACACGTGTCTGTGGGAGGACAGCTTCATACCTGCACAATAGATGAAATGTGCAAATAGTCACAGCTCACTAGAGCGTAACACTGTTGTTAGAGCTGCTCTCAGGTGCTAAACGGCCTTTGTTTTTGAAGAACACAGGAAGACACTCTCTTATAGTCTCGATATGACCGATCTATATCACAGCAATACACTTTTAGTAGGTTTCTAGGTTAAAAATATTCACCAAGCTTTTTCTTACGAGGCTGCATGATATTCTGCCTTCAATTAATAATGGATTTTTCTTGTGGTAAGGGAAAGTGATTTTTCTTCACAGCAGAGGATCATAGAAGGAAATTAATGTGAGGAATATGTGGTTTTGGTCTCTCTTTACTATATTAGTGAATCAAATCCGAGTCTTAGGCTACTTTATAGTTCACATCACAGAAAGTTATTTCACGTGTCACAGAATAACCTTGACCTAGAAGAGTACGCCAATTAAACTATCCAGCACATGTCTTTATATAGATTTAGAATAAATAATTCATAATTCATATAAAATTATATATATCTATACCACAGTTTAAAAGTTTAGGGTCTGTAAGTTTTTTTTAATGTTTTTGAAAGAATTGCACCTGCATTTATTTGTAGTAAAAAATTCATAATCAAATAAAAAATTATTATTCTAAAATATAATATTTCATATAATTTAAATTAGCTGTATTTTTGTATAAACCGTAATGCCTTTTTCACAGTTTTTTTTTATTTTTTATTTTTTATTAAAAGAACAGCATTTTCTTGAACAAGAATGTGTTTGTAACATTGTAAATCTTTACTGTCACTTTTGATCCATTAAATAAATAAATCTTAAAGGGGTTATATGATGCGATTTCAAATTTTCCTTTCTCTTTGGAGTGTTACAAGCTCTTGGTGAATAAAGAAGATCTGTAAAGTTGCAAAGACTAAAGTCTCAAATCCAAAGAGATATTCTTTATAAAATTTAAGACTGGTCCAGGCCCCCTGAAACGGCTCGTTCTAACACGCCCCCACATCTCTACGTCACTATGTGGGAAGATTTGCATAACGCCACCCAGATATTCACGCAAAGAAAGAAGGCGTACCTTTTATTCTCGTATTGTTGTTGCCGCCGCCATGTCTAATAGACGCTGTGTGTTTCACTGTGAAAGCGAAACTACTTTGTTTGGCCTTCCAAAAGAGGACGATATCCGCTTCGTCATGCCTGGAGCTGATCCGTGCTGGTCGCTGAGGAAATACATCAACATTGTACTGTGGATCGCATGGAGAAGGATAACAATATACCGCCATATATTGTGTGTGTGCGTGTATACAGTATATGGTATGGTAGCACCATGGTACTTTCAATGGCATTGACCCTGCTGAAAAATAGAGCTTAAAGGGTTAGTTCACCCCAAAATTAAAATTATGTCATTAATGACTCACCCTCATGTCGTTCCAAACCTGTAAGACCTCCGTTCATCTTCGGAACACAGTTTAAGATATTTTAGATTTAGTCCGAGAGCTTTCTGACCCTCCATTGAAAATGTATGTACGGTATACTGTCCATGTCCAGAAAGGTAATAACGTTACCAATAACAAAGAAAACATGTCAGCAGCGTCATACGTCAGCGGCGTCAATGCAGTGTTGTGAACGCACTCACAACAGACCCGGAAGAGAAGACAATGCTGAATAAAGACGTAATTTTTTGAATTTTTGGATCAAATGATGCTTGATGATGTTTTTATTACCTTTCTGGACATGGACAGTATACATTTTCAATGGAGGGTCAGAAAGCTCTCGGACTAAATTTAAAATATTAGGGATGCACCGGTTGACCGACCATAAATCGGAACCGGCCGGTTTTTGCTTAATATACGCGATCGGCAATCGGCCGGTTTTTGGTCTTTTTTTTCAGCAGTTTTTTTCCGGAAGTGCGCCCGCGTGCACAGACTGCATTGTAATCATTCGCTATCATGTCATTTGTGTATAAGTATTTCGAAATCTGTGCGCAGGACACGGGCAGCAGTTCAGCACTGGAAGTGCAGAGTTATATGTCTGAGGCACAGATAGCAGGAAGTGAACAGCCGCTGGTGTACTGGCGCACAAATAAGAGCCCCTTTCCTGGGCTCACTGAAGCTGCGCGAGCGTACTGTACCTGTCCGCACCCTGCACAAGTGGAGATAGTGAAGGGTTGTTCAGCTCAACTTCTCGTGTGTTGGATGAGAAACGAAACGGACTAAACTGTGACAAAACTGATTTTTTTTTTTTTTTTTTTGTAAAGTAGAACTTGCATACACGTTTGAGAAGCCAGAAGTAAATGTCAGTTCTGTATAGGCTGATTATTTTTATTTTACCTTAAAATTACATTGACTTAATTTGATTTAAAAATCACCTGCTGTAGCATACTGAAAAAAGTTTAATTCATCCAATTAAACAATTTTAGGGTAATGATTCACATCTATATTTTATAACTTGAGACAATAATTATTTATTTTTCATTGGCTCAAGTAAACAAATATAGATGTGAATCATTACCCTAATTTTTTTTTTTTTAATTGGATGAATGAAACCCTTTGCCTCTTTGTTTTATTCGCACCAACATTATTTGATTTTAACATTTTGGAATAATTTATTTATATAGCATACTTTTATTTAGTCTCACTGGTAAAGACCTTTTTTATTTAAAACCAAATTTAAAAACTAAAACAAATATTGAATGCTGATTAAGAAACATCTTCTTGAATGTGTGTTGATTGTGTTGTTCGGATTTTAGAACTATGCAGTTGTTGCCTTTCATTTCACATGGTTATAGTTACTCTTTTCATTTAAGGCCAGTTCTATGTAGTTTCTACCCAATTCAAAAACAAAACCTAAATGCTGATGTCTGTACCATCTATGTTTGTATTGAATGTAGGCTACTTACTGTGCAGTTACTGCCGTTAATTTCAGATGGTTACGGTTATTGTTTTCAATAGCAAAAAGCCAGTTTGGCCTATTAAATACAAAATAAACATCTTGTTAATGCATACTTTCCTTCTTTCTTGTTTGATGCTTAAAGAAAAAAAAAAATCGGAAATCCGTATCGGAATCGGCCAGTTTGCTTGTAAAAAATCGGTATCGGAATCAGCCATGAAAAATCATGATCGGTGCATCCCCATAAAATATCTTAAACTGTGTTCCGAAGATGAATGGAGGTCTTTCAGGTTTGGAACGACATGAGGGTGAGTCATTAATGACATAATTTTTGGGTGAACTAACCCTTTAAACTGTGTTTTGGATTGATAGCTGTTTATTTCAGTTGGTCATTAGTTTGTCAATCAGCCACAACGTTCCAGTAATCAGCCTGACTAAACTGGCATGATCAGCTGGTTGTTGGCTTGTTGGTGTTCCAAGATGGTCTACCAGCATGGACCACCTAGAAACCACTGACCAAATCTCAACTACCACTTTGAAATGGATTTTCCAGCAGGGGAATCATTGCCAAAAATGATGTCTGAAATCCATGGTACTTTTTGGCTCTGTTCTGTTTCTTTAACAGAATTCAACCTCACCTGTTTCTTTGTGAAGAGATGGCCTGAAAGTGTCCTCAAAAGCTTTCCGGCCTCTCTTATTTTGCATTCGATGTGTACTAAAACAGTCTGATTATTGGCAGTGCGAGAGCTTTTCTGTAAATGTCTTTGTTTGTCTGCGTGGACTGCCCACATTAGTGCTACAGCCCACCTTAGTGAGAGCATATCTGGCAGACCGCCAAGCCCCGCCCACCAGACATTACCCACCTGTGAGAGTAAGGGGGGTGCAGCCTGTCAGTCACGGCACACGTCTTTGTTCATTCATGCCTTGAGGTTTTAAAACCATCAAAACTATGCGCTCTAAATTTGGAAAATACTGGATGAGGTACTGATTTGTGTCCATTTGGAGCGAAGCCCTGGCTTTGCCGGAGGCAGGAGGGCGGTGGGGGATGTAGTGTTAAGGGGTTAGGCAGAGGGGTCTCTCTGGGACCCAGCATGCTCATTACTGCGAGGAGTCCATCACTGACAGCAGGTAACCATGGTAACGGTTGGTATGTGATTCCCACAACAATGCCAAACCTTCCCCCAACCTCCCTCACCATTTTCCCCAATCAGCACATGCAATTCTCTCTCTCTCTCTCGTTCTCTCTGTGCATTTCTCTCCTCTTGCTGTCTTACTGTATTACGGTATTGTTGGCCAAGGACAGAGTGAGGGTGTTTTTGACAGCTCGTAGTGTGGCCGTGGTGGTATGACTGCATGCATTGCATGTGTGTGGGTTCGGTGCAGACTTACAGGGCAGTAATTGTGTGCACTAGATTGTTCTGGTATAATTGTGCAATGATGGATGGTGCTGCTCTGGACTGAAGCCACGCCTGCCCTCATAAGGGAGCGCTGAAGATTGAGAGAGATTGTGTGTGTGTGTGTCTGTTGGGGGTTGGAGAAAGAAGGTATGGGTTTTATCTGCAACAGGATGATCACTGGTTGGCCTGCTGCTCTTGACCAGCATGTCCATCTTGTGCTGTGTCCTGCTCATTTCAAAAGTATTCATAAAAAAGGCACAGTGGTAATGCCATATTTTTTGAATATATTTTGAAGTACTTTGTATGTAATACAATGATATGCGAATATAAAAAATACAATGTTATGCAAATGTTAATCAGTCAGTATGATGGTATATATCAAAATTACCATCTGATATCATGACATACTGAAATCGCATTACTGTCTAGTAGGTCTACATTTGATAAGGAACTTAATTCATGATCATTTAAAAAAAAACTCAAAAGTTTGGAATTCTGATTTTTCTTTTATAAATATTTTTGAAAAAAGTGTGTGCTTATCAAGGCTGCATTTATTTGATCAAAGACCTAGTAAAACAGTATTTTCGTTAAATAACAATTTTCACAATGTTTTCTATATTTTAAAATGTTATGTATTTACTTCAGTCTTCAGTGCGGCATGATCCTTCAGAAATCATTTTAATATGCTGATTTGGTGCTCAATTATTTTTAGTTATCATTGGTAATCAATTATTAACAATTATTAATGTTGAAAACAGTTTTTGTTGCTTTTTTAAAGCCATGATACATTTTTCAGAGTACTTCTATGAACAACAATTTCAATAGAATGGCATTTATTTAAAATAGAAATTTTTATAACATGATAAATGTCTTAACTGTCACTTTTGATCAATTTAATGTGTCCTTGCTAAATAAAAGTATTCGTACCCCAAAGTTTTCAGCTACTGATGCCATTGCAGAATCTACTTGCAGTTATCCACGATTAATTAATTCCTCAAGCTAACATGTTGAATAATACTGGGGTATTTGAGTACAACTGATTAGTACAGTATTTGACGATTTCAAACCTACAGCCCTCATGATGCAACACACACCTTTTAAAAAAATACTTTCATATTAGGATTTGACTGGAATCTTATGTGATGAGTGTCCATGATTTTAATCATCCTTTTCAGAAGTACTATTAATTTGTGTACAGCTTTTTAATGTGGAAAGAATTACCGTATGCACCTTTAATTTCCACTCTGTACAATTTTCCACAGATTTCCCCCTAAATCAGTGCTGTTAGTAATTACCAATTAAACAGACCCGCCATTCATCCAGATCTGCTTCATCCACTACTGCTAAAACTGTAGAAATTACTTCACATTTATTATTCCCTTTACCATTACATACACATCACTGCTAGGGAACACAGCTAATGATGCAAATTACTCATTACCGCTATAGCTCAAGAAACTGAGCCATCCCAAACATAAGCCTTCTGAATATTAGCAAAAATAAATCTTAAATCTTATCAACCCCTTGTGAGCAAATTTATGCACTAAAACAGCCAGTCTAGATTGCGCCTGCAGGGTCACAGTGCTGAGGTCAGAGACATGTAACGATACCATATGCTCCCGAGGGGCCGTGATGCTGAATGTGCAGAAGATGTTCAGGAAGTGACATGTTGGCCCTCCAGTCCCATGCTGCTGTTGACTAGCCCCCTGGTGAGCTGACACCTGCTCGCTCACATTCTCTGGTGATTTCCAAGAAAATAATGCTCTGTCTCACCCTGATCTGACGTTATTATCCTCTGATGTGATACAGTGGGCTTTGCTCATTTGTATCTCGCTTTTGCAGCCTCATATTGTTAATGCAGTTTCTCTAAATTCAGTCTTGAATGTATTGTAGAGAAAGAGACTTTTGGGAGAGTGAGGTAGCGAAAATCTCTCCATGTGTTTTAAATGCATCCAAGATTTGAGACTCTTGCATTGTGTGCATGTAGGATGTGGATAGACGGGCCAATCTTGCAGAGAAGGGGTTATGTTAATATGATTAAAGCGGATTACAGTGTTCATCTGCAGATCAAAGGAGCCGAACCAATTAGCACCCCCACCTTTAACACTGCTGACGACCAAGTCAGAATAAAGCCAAGAAAGCCAAGATTGGAGCATTTTATTCGACACACAAAGATGATTCAAATAAAGAAATTTCAAGGAACTCTTTCCAACAGCCATAATCTCTCGCTCTGAATGTTTGTGTTGTCTGCAAATGAGAAGGAAAAAATGGGATAACAAAACAGTCCTGAAAAATTGGCTGTCATAATCATCTAGTGTGCAGTGACTGGGTGCTTCAACAAAGGTGCCCCCTGAATTGACATGAAAAGGTGTTGTGGAGTTGGTCCAGCGTGCTGTCAGGAATGAATTAAGACATTCAAATCCTCCCGTCACCCTCTCCAGCTTTCACTGATTTATTCACTTCTTAGAGAGCGGCAGCAAAAACTGGAATCGCCTTTTTTCAGTCAGTGTAAGGAGCAGGCCACTCAAAGGACGCTGTAGGAACCCTGTGGCCTAGCTGTGATTCTGTTATTGCTGTTAAAGTCATTGATTTAAACAAGCAAGCCTGTGTTCTTTCTGAACAGATGAGAGGAAAGAGAAAATAGTTTTGCTCTTTGGTTGGAGACATTGCTATTCTTTGTTTTGATTTAAGTATAAACTTTTTATCAGATGTTTCTCTTAAAATTCAGTATAGGAGAGTTAAAAATAAGTGAAAATGAGACAGTTGTTGACATTAATTAGCCTTCAAGTTGACTTTCATTATAAAACAATTCATAATAAGAGCTGTAAAAAGTTTTTCTTTTGTGTTTCAGACTTTGTCAAATCATAAGCACAGTTTGAGAAATTGCTTAGAGCTCTTCTAACACTCTGTAGGAGACACGATTGAGGCTTTTTATTCAAAAGATAATTCCAAGAAGCTATAGACTCAAGGAAAAGTCTCCAAACCATCTTGCTTCTGTTTAAGAGCAGAATTTTAGATTTGAGATGTACAGTACTGGGAGTAGCTCATCACTTTTACTAATTTTTAATAAAAAGTATTTATGCTTTGTTTTTTTTTTTAGGTAGGGTTAAAGGATTTGGTAAAAAAATAAAATAATTATGCTGGTTGAAAAAGTCTCTTCACATCAGTCACTAAGTTAAGTGGTCTAAATGTATTATTATGTATTTATATCATCTGTGATATGTTTGTCCAGTCATTTCTCTCGGCCCGAGGGCTACGATAGGCTGTCCTGCCTACCTGTCAGCATATGCATTTGCATACCTCCATGCACTCTGTTCACACAGACGTGATACATCATCACACTATTGCAGACCGAGCGAGAATGGAAGGCGTTATTATTGTAATATTGTGCGCTTTGCACTGTAATGTTTTCTCACCCGTGAATAAGACATGAGGTAATCTAACAGTGGAGAGCGTTCTGGATCAGTGTGGATGTATGTGTTTCCCGTCCCTGTTCCTAGAGCCACACCAACAAATGTGCATATACAATTTTTTTTTAGACACCTGATTCAACTCATCAGCTTATGTGTACATAGTCAGCACATAGTCTTATGTGATTCCCTGTATTCATTTCTTGCACATGCATTTTGTAATCAAGACTTGTCGGGGATTCTTCCTAGTGAAATATTGTGTAATGTGACGGCTTTAAAAATCATGTAGTGTATGGGTGGCGTAAGTGAAACATCCATCATGTTTGCTATTGTTTTTTGAAATGAAATATTTTATGATTTTTCTTTCCTATGGGCGGTCTAGAGATGAAGAAGACCAAGGGAATTCATTTTCAAAAGATCGATACCAGTCCAATCTTTGATCAGTGCACATCATCTCCATCGTCTCTTAAACGGAATCCCAGAAAATCAGCTTCTAATAGCTTCTGCACTGCTCTGTGTGGAATCAGGATCGTGATTTCTAACTCGGACCTCATCAGATCATCACTAAAAGGCCACAGGAGAAGCTGTTGCCGGTTCTGCTGTTTGTTTCTTTCAAATCCCGAGCCCTTAGTGCTTGCAAATCGAATGAGTGTGACACTGCTGCATGTTTATGTGGCACTGGAGTGAAGCAGACGCACGGTTTTACTCCATCACCGGGTCTGAGCGTGTAAACAAGCAGGGGACGAGTGTAGTCGGCACACAGACACCGTGTCTATCTCTAACCTGCTGCAGGTCCGCATGAATAATTAATCACATTCTCTTAGCGTGATGGAGGAGACGTCAAGGCCTGGGGGAAAGAGCTCTCCAGCTGTGAAAAGAGGCTTTCTTGATTAAACATAAAAATTGTTTGTTGGTGTTAATAGTATTGTTGTTGTTTTCCACTCCGTATTCTCTAGCTCGTCAGCTTGACTTTTTTTTTTTTGGACGTGAAGGCTTTTGCGGTTACGGATGTGCCGTTTGTTCTTTTGTCATTTCCTCCTGAATTAAAGAGATCAGATGTCAATTTTCCAGCTTGCTGTCTCTATAAACTTGAATAGCCTCTCCTCTTGGTTTAGTTGGGATAGAGTGAGTAATTGGCACAAGACAAACACGGCATAAGTTGCTTTTGCTCTGTGTTAGAGGGCTTGTAGTTGCAGGCATTTTAAATAGCTCTCCTCCCCACCAATCAGAAACAGCGACTCCTTGTGTATTAATACATTCATGAGAGTGGAAAGCCATGAAAGCAGATGCACCCAGCATAAAAATAGGCTTGTAAAGGGTATGAAGGGTTCACGGCCAGAGGACCCTTGTGTTTAGAGGAAAGGGCTCTGTGAAAACACAAATAATTACCCAGCTTTAGCCAGAGTGTCTCTTTTCCAGACACACACACAAACTAACACGCAAACACAGCTGTGGGGGAACTGTCTGTGTGACCTTCCCCTCTTTTTTTTCAGCTCTGAAGAGGCTGGCACAGGCCAAACTGGCAGCCACACTGAGGTGACTCTCTATTTGGCTGTCCAAACCATGTTCATCTGTGTCCTCCTTTCACTACTGTATGTTTACTCCACACAACTCAAGATCTGCTCTTGTTGCATTGCGGTCTGTCTTGTTTGATTAAAAAAAAAAAAGGCTTAGAAGAAAGAACATGGGATTACCATACAAATATAATTTGGAAAATATTGTTTTCAGCATTTTTAATCAATGAATTTTATCAAAATCATTGATTGGAATATTAATTGCTCTGCATAGTAGGCCAAAACTTTAGGTTTAGTGTTACAAAGACGAGAGAAAAAAAAAAAAAAAAAAATATTTTATATATATATATATATATATATAAACACACACTGACTAGCATTATTTTAGATTTATTTCTATATTTTACATTACCTTTTTTTATAATTTTAGTTTCATTTAAATTTTAATTTGTAATGTGCTTTTGTCTAAAAAAGTAGTTATATATATATTTATAACTACTTTTTTAGTTTGTTTTTCATCTAACATTTATATTTTCTTTTTTCCAGTTTATTGAAATTAACAGAATGTTTTTAATAGTTTTAGTTATTTATAAAAACATTGATATCGACTTCTCTAGCTACTTTTTGTAATGACTATTCAATATTCAATAAAGGTCATAATAGAAGAAAGATAGATGCATCAATACCACTTTATAATATTTTAATTCAAATATACATTACATAAAAGAAAATAATAACATAAAAAATGTGAGGGTGATAGTCATGATATCATAATGAAGAGAAAAATAATGATATTTTCATGCAAAATATTTTGTTTGTAGGAATAAGAAAACATTTTGAAAATTTTATAATATTATAAAATATTATTCATTTTTTAAAAACCTCATGCAGCTTGATCAATATCAAGTTGTTCAACCAACATTCAGTGGATAAAAGGGAAATTATTTCATAGAGAGGGCCCCCAGCAGACCCTTAGGAATGTATAACGGTCAATGTCTTATTAGTCAGAAAATGTATTTATTTATTTATTCATTTACTTTTGACAGTGCCATGTTAGTTCAGAAACATTCTCCTGGATGCCTGCCACTTTATTTGTGGTCCATGTCCTTCAAGGTGATATGAACTGGCCTTGCTCACTTTGATAAGGTGGCTTTAGATCTTAGCTATTTATTGAATCACCTACGTATTGATGGACAGTTTCGATCTGCAGCTGGATTACTCTGTGCATGCAGAAGAAATGTGGCTATCAAGGCAACCTTTAATGAATACAGGCACAGTTTCTATCAAATGGCTCTCTCCTACTCAAACATGTTCTGCTATCTCTACATCTGCCTCTGGAATGGGAAAATAGTGGAACTGGTGGCTGATCTTCCAGGACATAAATAGGGATGTGAAGGGATGAAGGAAATGTTAAAAAAAAGGTTAGTGCCACTACACATTGAGCCTTGGTGCTTGTGTGGGCAATTGAGTTTAAATCCAGCTTGCAACATTCTGTCCTTTTCATTCTTATTTCTCCCCATTATTTTCTGTCCAATCGTTCGCTGTCCCGGTGCATTTCAGAACCATCTTTGCATTTATTGGTTTGATTAAATATTGCTGAAGGCACCTGCAAGTCCTTGCACAGCACATGTAGCCCTTTCCAATAGAATATTATTAATTATTCATCATATCCATCCTATATATGATGCATGGAGAATAATACAGATTTTATAGATTTTTTTTATAGATTTTTATGCTTTCATTAGGATTGCATCCTCCAGGACATAAATAGGGATGTGAAGGGATGAAGTGAACGTTAAAAAAAGGTTAGTGCTTCTACACATTGAGCCTTGGTGCTGGTGTGGGCAATTTGAGTTTAAATCCAGCTTGCATCATTTTCTCGTTTTCATTCTTGTTATTTCTTCCCATTATTTTCTGTCCAATCGTTCGCTGTCCCTGTCTATAAAAGTGTCAAAAACGACTTATCACATCTACTGTAACGATAGTATCTACTGTACATTATTGTGCAGAAACACATACAAAGTACAATTCCAAAGGCGTCTCTGTGTGTCTTGTGCAGATATAAAGGTCATATTCTTGACTAGGCTGTGAGCTTTTGTGCATGTCATGGTCTGAAGATAAGACTGCTTTTTGATGGCATCTGTGTCAAGAGCTTTAGCATGTTCCTTCCTGTGTTTATGAGAAAGGCTCTGAGATGACAACGGGTAGATAGAAGACAGAGATAGAATCCCTCATCTCAGTCACTTCAAGTAAATCCCCCTCCAGCGTGAAAACACACTGAGCTGCAGCCATGTGTCTGTCCAGTAAGATTTTACAGATTGTATCTGGATGCTTAAAACAAATATAGATCTGTTATTTTACATTGGAACAGACATTTTAAAATCAATCAAACTATATAGACCTACCATGTTTTTGTCTACCTTGGCAAATTGCCAATATCCGGTTACAGATTTACCAGTCTTGTACACAAAGCAAACCTTTATCGGTCACTTTACATGCTATTCATTTAGCCCATCTGCTGTTTTTTGTATGCATGGGTCTGAACAGACAAGTCGCTTGCAGAAACCAAACCAAATTTTCTTGCCAAACATCTGTTTTGATGTAAACAGGTCTTGAGTGGAAAGTTCTTGCAAAGTTTACGCTAATACAGTAGTCAGACTTGTGATACAAATTATCATTTGTATAAAGAGAAGTTCTCACATGAGGTTGGTCATTGCAGGACATTGTTGGATCTTATTTCTTATAATCTAGAGTGATGGTATTGGTCCAAGCAAGTAGATCATCATGTCCAAGCTGGTTAGGATTGTTTGTCCACCCTGGATGAGAAACAAACCAGATAACAAATGCCTGTATTAGGGAACAGAAGAGAATCAACTGTTGAACCTGGAGAAAAAAATTCCATTCCTTGGAATCTCAGTGGAATGGCAGGCCCAGCTTTTAACTAGTGGAACCAGGAAGATAGCATCAGCGCAAATAGCTCTAACTAATTATGGCTGCTCTACTTGGATTCAGTTTACTTTATCTCTGCAGTCGTGCTTGACTTTAGGACACTTATCCCCCTTCTTTTGCAGCTTCCAGGAAGAAGGGAGCTGCTACAGCTTGGGATAATGCTGCCATCAAAGAAAGTTTATGAAATGACTACATAAGAATTCATGCACAGTGTTTATTTGTTCCTCACGGCTCACTGAATTTTCTATGAAACTGCACAGTTCTTGTCCTGGATGCTGATTGGTTAATGCAGCGTTCCAACCATTTTGCTATTTTAGACACTAAATCTTTGGAAGAAAGCCATTTAATGAATTACAATATTTTAATAAATTATTATTTTTTTGTTCATAATATATATTTTTTAATGTATTGTAGTAACTTGTGTTAAGTTGATCGATGCCTTTAGCCTTGATCGCATGGACCTTATTGCTTAGTTAAAGGCCAATATGGACCAACACAGTCATTGATTTATTTTTTAAACAAAGGATTGACTTTTCTCTTTTAGTGGAAGAACATGCTTTTGTATTTCATTGAGTTACCCTGCATGTTTATGACTTTCCTGAATGACTTCACCATTAGAGAATAGATCAGGAGCTTGTCTCTGGAGTTTAGAGTTGTTAGTTTTAGAATCTACTACTCACTGGCTCTGGTAATGAAGGAGTACATTGTGTCAGCTTTGTGCATGTATACATGGGTGAAAGTGGCTGATTATTGGCAAAAAGAAAAAAAAATGTTTTGAGTTGGTATTAAACCTTTGTGTGTTAACTTTAAAACTATTGTTTAAAAGATGGCCAGATTTTTTGAAAGTAGTTTTTTATTCTTTATCAAGGTTTGCATTCTTTTGATCAAAAATACAGTTATATTGTGAAATGTTATTACAATTTAAAATAACTGTTTTCTAATTTAATATAATTTAAACTAAAAAAAAATTATGGCAAAGCTGAAAATGTCTTTGCTGTCACTTTTGATCAATTTGATGCGTCCTTGTTGAATAAAAGTATTCATTTCTTTGGACGGTAGTGTACATATTGTGATATGTAATAAAGATAATTTGTTATGTAGTTTTGTGCTTTTTTGGTAGTTAAATAAGACATACATGTCTAGTCATATAAGAGACACATTTCAGACATCATGCAGCATTGGAAATGATCCCTAACTAAAGCACAGAGACCATCATAACAACGTCTTATAGCCGGCCAATAGATCTGTGTGCTCCCACAGAGAAAGAAAGAACTTTGAAAGCAATATGGGTTGATTTCCTGGTTTTTGAAATCCGATTCTGCACAGTGGTTGACTTTGCAAAGCTCTACTGGAGTATATTGATTTTTCTGGTGTGCATGTGAGGGGAGGAAAAAGAAAAAAAAAACTATTGTATTGCATTAAAAAATCTGTAGTATATCTAATTACGACCACTTCATTTTATTTACTATTAGTACAGAAAGATAAATGTTTCTGTGCCTCCTGTATTATTCGCTCATCTGCCTCAGGCCACTGGAGATGAAGAGCACAACACAAGCATTCTGGTTTGCAAAGTGCTGCGCATCACTTTCACTGTTATATGCTTCTATAGATGGCCATTCTATCATCGTAGTGACAAACAGAACAATGAGGTTTCACAACGTATGAGCAAAAGACTTCTACTAACAGAGAACATAACACTGCAAGACATACATCATGTGGGATGTAGCCGGTGTGAAGTGTGGAAAAAAAACAAATATAATTTCATAATTTCTACTATAAAATGATGGAACTAAAAAAATAATAATAAAATATAGCTGCAAGCAGCAATTACGGGGCCAAGCACAACAGAAGCAAGCCTCAGACCAACTGCATGAATGAGTAATTAAAACCATTTTAAGATTATTTTAGCCAAAATGGCTGAAAAATCATAAATACAACCACTAGTAATATGATTTCTTGGCTTATCACTTTTGACCAATAGGTGGCGCTGTTATCAAACATATGTGGTGTGTTCTGTGTGGTGACAATGGCACATACAAAGTTTGGTGTCAATATGTCAAATATTTGCAGAGACACAGCCTCAATTTTCAATGGTTCAATTTGTGTGAAAATCGGTGCAACTGCCTAGGACAAGTTTGAAAAAGTAGGTTTTACGAACAATTAAAAAATAACGAAAAACTAAACCTTGCGATTTTTGAATTTTGGAGTTCATTCAACTTGGCATGAGTCAAGGATTTTTATTTTCTGGCTTATGGTTCAAAAGTTATTAGCATAAACATGAGTGCAAATTTGGACAAGTGGTGGCGCTAGAGAGTTTGAGTTAGAGACTCCAAATTTGCTATGGTGACTTTTCTCACTGTCCTCTATTAGTGTGCCAAATTTCACAACTTTCCCACAAGCGGTTCTATGGGCTGCCATAGACTTGCGGCGTGAGAAGAAGAAGAAAATCACGCTAACGGATACAATAGGTGCCTAAGCACCTTCTGTGCTTGGCCCCTAATAATTGTTTCCTAACATTTTTCCCAAACGCTTCTCTAACTCAGTGGTTCTCAACCTGTTTGACTTGAAGGCCCTCCCATTGTCCAATGCAATATTTGAATATTACCAATACTGGCTGAGATATTTCCTCTAGTATTTCTGCTGTAATTATGACAATGCTGATTGTTTTCAAACTTTTTTTTGTTAACATAAACTAGCAGTGTTGATATAGGAAAATAATTAATTACAATTCATTTTGTTTTGATATGTTTTTTTCATTAAGCTTTTTAATTACATTAGAATTAATGAATTGCATTTTAATATAATTAAATAATTTTGAGTTATTCTGTTAGCTCTTTGTGAGTTCGCTCAAGTTTGTTAAGAACCACTGCTCCACTGCTCCAAACATTTAGCTAAAAAGCTATCATTACCAAAGCTTAACCTTATCTGTCAAAACCCAACTGTGCAGTTGTATCCCAAAATATCAGATTTTTTGAAAGCCTTCTGATTTTGGCCCTAGTATTTAGTGTAGTTGGTAACAGATGATTGGTTTGATTCTAAACATTTTATTTCAGATAGATCCATCCAAACTTACACTCTTTGGTTGAGTTGGAAGCAGACATGTTGCAATGAGCAGTGTTTTTAAAGTTTGTTTTTAACATTAAAATAACTGTGGAAAAAATAAGTAGGTTGATTTCCCCGAAATGTCTTTTGTGGTGCTTTCAAAACAGTGCTTCCCACAAAACTGCTTTCTTTGTGGTTGTAGGGGTCCAACAAAACAACATTCTTTCCACCAATGGTAAGAGTTTGCAGGGGGACTACTTAAACTGCACACAGCACCATTAAGAAAAATATACCTGTTTTAAGGTGGAAATCACATATAGGCAATTTGTTTGCATCTTGAGTAGGTAGAGTTCACCCAAATCCAGCAGTGTTCCTTAAAGTCCCAAGTATGCTTCATATTCCGCATTCCACCCCTTCTTATGCACAGTTGAGCATGCAAGCCATTTAAAGTGCGCTCCATTGACAATGGGCAAAGATGGACATGTTCGGCGTGTGTGCACTACTTTGCATGACAACGTTTTTAACTAAAAATGGAAAGGTTTTTATGCAGTTTGGTCGCATTTACACGACAACAGTGTTTTGAGGGCCTTAAAAAAAACACACGTTTTTCAAAGTAGAAGGTTTTGAAAATTATACTAATATATTGTCTCCGTGTAAACTACAAAAACATAAAAAGTAAAAATGATGTCACCATGTGCATACATATTACAGAACCTTCTTTCGCCACAAAGAACCTTTTGTGAAACAGAAAGGTTCTTCAGATGTTAAAGGTTCGTTATGGAACCATTTAGACAAAAGTGTTCTTCTATGGCATTGTGAAGCAACTTTATTTTTATGAGTGTAATTCAGCATTTGTAGTTTTCGTGGATCTGTGTGAATGGGGATCGTTTTTAAAATGTCGTTGTCTGTACATGAAACTTTTCAAAGACGCAAAGGGAAAACTTTTCCATTTTTAGGACGTTGTTGTCATGTAAGCATACTCTTAGTGAATTTTTGTGAAATGTTTTAAATCACTCGCAGACATTCTGTTTGTTGACAGAAAATTCAGGCTGCAATCAAACAAGTGCACACAGATCAAAAATAAATGAAACAATATTTTACTGAAATTTAAAATAACTGTTTTCTATTTTATTGTACATAAATAACATGATCCTTCAAGCTATTCAAAGTGCACTCCATTGACAGTGAGCGTGGATGTATTATCTTCGTGCTAATGCACTACCTAGTGGACCATTATTTTGAGCATTCAAAGCAGACAGTGTATGCGGACAGTTCTGACGACAAAAATTAAGTCCTGTGGACTGTCTGCGACCTAAGGGAAGTATATTTTCGGCTTAATGTGATATGATCCCTATAGTGAGAAGCATCAGACAGCACCTCATCAGGTCACTGCACTCCCTATTAACCCCCCTTCCAGTGTCTGGTGGTCCTGCCTCAAGCAGTCCCATCATTTACTGATAGAGTTTGTCTATCCTGGTGTGTCATATTTATGGTGTGCTGTCTTAATATAGTGAAGGTCACATAATGGACCACTGTGTATTTCAATTCATATAATTACACGGGAGCCTCAGTATTTTACACATTCACTTGACGTCTTAAAAAGTGAGCATTCATATTAGCTACAATGAGCACATCCGATTTGTCTCGTCACAGCATTCCTTTCTTGCCTTCAGAAGCAGTTTTTTGACAGTATGTTGAAGGCAGCGGTGCATAGTTGTGTCTCTTGTTACCATCTGCTTTTCTGTAGCACCTGGCGGAGAATAAAAGGTGAAGCTTTTGTGACTGTTTCTTTTCTCTCCTCTTTGACTGTGTCCTTGTCTCTGTACTGCTTGATTCAAGAGCGAGCTGACTGGATTTGATGATTGAGGGAGATCGAGTTCCAATCAGCATGGTTAATTACTATGTTCAACTGAGGTGAGAGGTGCACATGCAGCCAGGCTTTTCTTCAGTGTGCTTCGGGGATTTGCTATCTGTTAGAGACGGCTCGCCGACTCCCAATATCAGATTCGTATCATCTTATTTTCTTTCATTTGCTGCTGGATGGCTTTTCTGCTGCACATGGACTTCCTTGCCCTTCCCCCATCTGAGCTGCACTGTTTAGCTGCACCTTTGTGGGGCTTCCATCTGCATGTGACTGGCTTACGGTCCTACTTTCAGATCCATTATAGATCACTAACTGCAGTAGGAAACCAGTATGAAGAATCCATCACCAATGTGTAACTTGAAAATGTGTCATCTTAGCTTTAACCTCTGTTTCAAACCTAGTGAGCTTCTTACCTAGGTAGCATTTTAAGGCATCATGGATGCTCTCCCAATAGGCTGTTTAGGCAGGCAGCAACATTATGTTGCCTTCTAGCGACTAGTTTCAGTCAAATTCCAATAATTCAATCCAGTAAATCCCTGAGTGAAAAAAAAAAAATCCAATATGGTGGAATAAATAAACAAACAAATACTGTACGTTTTAAATGTGCATGAGAACATTCAGAAATAGTGTTTTCATAAATTAATGGAAACGTTAACAGAACGTTCTTAGTAGAACATATTTTGTTAGCTGGGAATTATGGGGGCCTTTGAATATTGTGTTGGACAAAAGGGGACCTTGAGTAAAACCAACTTGAGAAGCACTGACACTTAAATATATTTATTTCATTACTGAGAAGTATCTACAAAAATAAATTAAAATTGGACTGTTGTACTCAATATTTGATTGTGCTATAGATTTTTGTGCTTATTAGAGAGTGTTGATAGCTTACCATCATGCTAACGTTAGGCTGTTGGAATCAATTGAAAGGCTGTTTTTGTCACGACACACACAGAAACAGGAAGATCCATTTGCAGTGTTTTATTGGGATAATCCAAAACTCATAATCAGCCAGGCAAAGGTCACAATCCAGGTAAGCAGTCCAAAAACAAGAAACATAAACATCGGCCAGGAAACACGACAAACCAGGGTGACATAAAACAAGGACTCCGTAACAAAGACAGAAACAAACCAGGTATATATAGACAGGTGCAAACAATGTAAGTGGGAACAGCTGAATACAATGAACAGTGATGAGTACCAACAAGACTTGTGGGAAATGTAGTTCTGAAGTGGGGTGACGATAAGGGGAAGTGAGACCTCTAGTGGACACCCAGGGATATACAGACCAGACACTGTGACAGTTTTCCGAACTGTGCACAAGATATAAAATTGCAGTTTTGTGGAACATGCCTAAGTCCGTAGGACTATAGGGTATTCCAATTGTCATTTTATGATGTATGATCCACTAGTGTGAACTCCACAGTGGACTATTACCCAGCAGTCTATGTGGCAAAGTGTAGAGTCGGAGGGGGTGCCATTTGGGACGGGGCCTAAATTGAGTCTCCTGAGCATTTTATTTGAAGAGCACCATTTTCGCACTATAGCACTATTGAAAAGCACTATAGTTGTTGTCTTAGTAGAGCGTTTTAAAGTCAGTCACTTATAATGCTCCATGTAGGTTACAGTTCTGCCTGTGCAGGCTGTAGACAGCAGTGCGACTAAGTTCTGGGATAAAGCCATTGACACATTATTTGACACATTGTGTGACGTTATTTTTGTTTCTCTTTTAACCTGATATAATGAAAAATGCATCCCCAGGCATTTCCAAATGGAATATACTTATTTTCTCTCTCTCTAGGGCTTAAATATCACAGGGATGCGAAGTCAAATGTAAATGTAAATTATGTCATTATATACTTGTTCCAATTCAAGAAGATTTTCTTACATGGAGCACAAAAGGTGTTTTTTTTGTTTTTTTTTTGCTGAATGTCCAAGCTGCTTATTTCTATACAATGAAAGTAGACCATGATTTATACTGCCAAGCACCTTAAAAGCTCAGAGAGTTGAGTCTACACACCTCGAGTCTCCAGACACCAAAGGAATAGCTCCTTTTGTGTTCGACAGAAGAAAGAAAATCAACTTGAGAACAAGCAAATGATGACAGAATTTACATTTTTGAGTAAACTATGCTTTCACCTTAAAGCAACAATTCACCCCCAAAAATTCTGCCATCATTTACTCACTGTCATGTCATTTCAACTCTGTATGATATTTATTCTTATGTGGAACATAAAAGAAGATGGGTGAGGATGAGTAAATGATGGCATAATTTTCATTTATGGGTGATCTATACCTTTAATGTATTAAAGAATATTAAGGAATTGTTGCAAATAAGCTTAAAAATACAGTAAAGGCAACCACAGCAGCAAAAGAAAGGTGTTGTTTTTCTGCAGGTCTGTCAGAGTCAATATTAATTCAGCTAAATATCTTATAATTTTGCTAAATATGGTAGCAGGGGGACAGAATTGGCTTAAGCTCAGGATTTTTTAAGCCTTGGAAATGCTTCCTGGCAGGAGAAAGAAGGGTAGCTTGAGGTACTTTGAGTTGTGAAAATTGTATCCTTTCGCCTCTGTTCTGCCAGCTGAGCATGTGCCAAAATAATAAAGCCGGCATGGAGGCCTTCCAATCATTTTGTACAGCCGTTACACCTTGGACCCTTGTAGAGAGGGCAAAGGCACTATCGGAACATCCAGACCCTGGGGTGAGGGGCTGTCGTTGGCCAGGGGTCCTGAGTGGGAGAGCAGCCTTTGTTTCTAGTAGCTGCTCTGAAAGATGAAGTGGGCATCTGTGAAACACAAAAAGGAAGTGAGTGTTGAAGACAATACAGGAGACTGTCATTCTCTGTTCATTCCTTTATTCTGGGGTGACAGTGACCTTTAAAAATGGCTTGTCTTCCCACCCAGCTATTATCACTGTAGTCTATCCTTCCTAGATTTGAGAGGAGGTCAGCGTTTAAATAGACCTCTAGGCCAAACAATAAAACATGACTCATTTAAATGGGTCAATAACCCCAAAAGGATACTTGATACAAGCCAACTCTGTACCAGAGGGTAAAAATTCAGTCAATATTCAACATAACTGCTTGAAATTTATGTAATACATTGTCCAGGTCATTTTTCACCCTAAAATCTATAAAAAAATCTACTATTTTATTTTGCATTTAGAAAGAATCCCAGTTTTTAAGACAATTAATGCATTTCTTCCAAATACTAATTATGGTAATTCATTTCCCATATATATTTTGCTGGTTCATAATTTTATGTTTATTATTTATATCATTACAATTATATTCAAAGAACTTTAATTGGCTAGTCTCATGATGTATTATAGAAATGTATGTAGTGTGTGTATATATTATATATATATATAGTAAAAGCAAGACTGTAATAAATTAAAGTACATCAGCATAAGTCAAAAGCAATACAACCATTATAAATGTTTGATTTTTTATGTGTTTTTATAATAGAGAAGATCTTTTTTGCAATAATTTTTCTAATTAAATTTAATTACGATAAGAAGGACTTCATTTTTTTTAAAGCATATATATTCTTTTGTTTTTTTGGAGTAAAATGTGATCTTTTAACTGGTAAAGGACAAAGAATATCTTAAGATTACAAACTTTCAGCAGTTCGGAGGTGCCCATGAGGAAGAGTGCTAAATCTTCCTATTTTCCTTTCTAAATTTGTGCATGTGAGAATGAGATTCAGTTTTAGCTTTCAGCATGAGATCATAAAGCTTACGCAGAGAGAACAGTTCATTAGGCGGGTTTAAAATGTGTCCAAACCAAAGTTACACATCCTTGAGTCAGTTCTCTGACACTCAGAGCCTCGGTTCTCGTAAGCAGATCACTGCCGATTCCCCACTGTGTTCAGCAACGACAGATGGGGAAGAAGTGATAGTGGAAAATAAAGGCAAGCCGGGAGGTGGACAGACATGAAAGGAAAGAGGCTTTCCAGTTGGACTAATGAGCCTGGAAAGAATGACAAAGAACTGGGTGATAGAGTCTAGGAGAGTAATGGAAGCTGCTTGATATGTTGGAAATAAAATCTGTACCTGTGACTAGCTATTTTACAAAGCACAAGCGTTTTTTGCTCTAAGCATATTTATTTACTTGAAGGTCAAACAGCTCAGAAGCCCTTTCTACTCAATAATGCAAAGCCGCTGGGCATTTTCCCTATTGTGGAAAAACTAGAAACAGAAATTCTGCTGAAAGGCATACTCAAATGTAATTTCCAGGTGTGATCCCACTGATTAATAATGAAACTGATATTTTAACTTAAAAATCTTCTTTCTATGTGGTATAATAAAATCACCTATTTTAGTTCAGTCTCAAAAGACTGCTTTGTATAATTTCAATGTGAACTCTTTATTCTGGGGTTTTGTTTTGATTGTATGTTTTTGTGGAATTCCCATAATGTTTTCTGGAAAGGACTTGAGCCTCATTAATAGGTGATCTCTGCTTTTGAAAATGAAGGTTGTGTACAGTACCTGATTGGCACAGCCCGGTCTTTGTGTGAGAGCCAACAGAGACCATGTGGCTTCCTGTTGTGAAGAAACCAGGTACAGGAGGTCTTTGTTTTGAAAGAACTCAATGTGTCCCTATGTGGATATTTCACTCAGAAAATTGGCAGTACGATGGGTTAGAGCACATTTCTCATAAAATATAATAGAAGAGAATATAAAGATGTTATTAATTAAATATTAAGTAGATACAGAGTCACATCTGAAGATATAAAACAAACAGTTGTGAGAAATAGTCACATTTTGAGATATCTAGCCATATTGTGTGTTTAGAGGGGAAAGACTTTGGATGACACACAAGACAAACCTTTTTTTCTTCCATATCTGCCCTCAGAATTTTCTACTGACAAGAGCTGCTGTGGCTCTGAAGTGCTCTTTGGCTGTGGAATAAAATGGATTTCACAGGACTAGGGACAGGAGTTAACAGCTCATACTTATCAAATAGACAGCCTCATTTTCTCTTGGTTACCTTCACCGCGGACTGCAGAACACGTTTTTGAAGTCAATTCCTGAGCAGCGAAAAGTAGAATAGATTAGATTTCTGTCTGCTTTGTGACACCAAAGATCGCTCTATTTAGTCAATGACAAAAACATATGATCATACAAATATGCATTTTGGACAAATACCATGGTAGCAATGTGTTATTCTTTAGTACATCTGCATTTATTTGAATATCCATTCTATTTTTTAATCCATCCATTTAAATCTATCCATTTCCTCTTAGCATGAGAAAGTTTTATTTATGTGCCATATACTATCTGGGCTTGACAAATTAGTGGTCCCTGTTTGAGAAATATTCCTTATCCTTCAGCAGGGACGGTCAAGGTTGTTCTCTTTTTCATTATTCATCATTTATATGACAATATTCCTTTGAAAATCCAATATACTTCTGACCTGCTTAGTATTTAAAATCATTCACAGCCACAGAGTCCTCGTATCTAATCTGAATTTCAAGTGACTCTAAAGAGATTGTGTAATTGGTCTATACTGCATTCTTTCCTCTGTGTTTTAAGCCCATTAAATGATGAATATAGTGCCAGCTTTAAATCCTAAGCATAAATAATTGCAAACCGAATGAGAAACTCATTACAAAAGCCACTTGATATTTGTAATTTTTTAGAAATTCCTTGTAGTAACAAATTCAACTGAACTGGATTATGCAAGGATGCACTGATTTAGACAATTTGATGGTTGATATACAGAACATGTATGACCAGTATCCAATATTATTGCCAATATTATAAATCTAATAATGCCCTGTTTTTTAACTGTAAACAATGAGTGAAATCACATGATGCTAGTGAAATTAAAACAATATAATGTACAGAGCAAATGAAATCAGACCTGAAGACCCAAAATATACATTGCAAATTGTGTAAATGTTGGAATTGTCCTAATTAAAAATATTAAACATAATAATAATACCAAATTGATCTCTAATATATTGTGCATCCCTAGACTACAGGTACCTGTAAACTGCAGAGGGTTTAAGATGCCAAATAGATACTAATCATCAACTTTGACTTCATCCAACTTCCATTTAAGACCAACATACTATGCAATCTGGTTTATTCAGATTGCATGGTATGAGTATGGTATCTACCCTGAGGTAGCAGCACAAATCATTTTTCTCTTGTTTGTTTGTATGGTGAAGTAGTTGTTTTGTCCCTGGTATGGCTTATAGATGTGTAGCCGAGCTCTAAAAGCTTAATGAGCTTTGGAAATTGCTGAAAAGGAGGAGAACATGAATGTGGTGTCGGTATCAGCTTTACTGTGGGACTCTGGGATGCAAGGTCTGAACAGCAGCAGATGGTCATCAGTTGTAGCTGATGGTGATGTGGTAGCTGGACGAGCCGTATTGCACACCTCCTCTGTGCATGATCCAAACAGCTGCTAACATGCTAATGATTAAGCATGCTGATCTTCTGATGCTCTGCTGCAGAGTGGAATTCCCTTCTCACTACTGGAATTATTAGTGTCTGTTATAAACACAATTTCTTTATTGAAATTCTTTGTTGAATGCTATGTAACAGTTACCTCTAGACTACGAAGTGCAAATGATGTTTGTGAACAGAAAGTGCATCTATCTTACAGGAATTAATCGAATCCAGATGTGTTTATGCTGGAACAACTGTTGCCTCGCATCAGTCTTAAGGAAACTATTTGAGGAAAGCTTAACATTTGCCAGAGTGCAGTTATCTTATATAGTAGGAGAACAGTTCAGCCAACAAAAACAGCTGTTGTAAAGCTCTCTGTGTTGTTTCTATAGAAGTCCAAATGCGAGTCAGCATATAAACATAAGTGTTTGGTTCCAAGAGCCCTTTCTAAGTGGACAGAGGGTTGACCACAATTACTACCCACAAACCCTGATACTTCCTATCTAACCAACACTCCCTAACTCCGTTACAAGAGACATTAAAACCATTTGGGATAGGAAATATGCCTCCACTATGTGAATGGGCCATGGTGAAGCTTGTGGTAGCTAATGGCTAATCTACGTATGCAGCATTAATGCTTATGAATGTTCCACAGTAGGCTATATTCAAATGCATGTGCCATTAAACCAAATAAGTTATCCAGTTGTAAAGTCTGACATCATGCGTCACTGTTTCTGGGTCCAAATGCTTCCGAAAGCAAACACCAAAAGTTGTTGATATACACTCACATTGTGCTGTAGGACTCCTAAAAAATCATGAGCCTATACTTTTATCTCCATACTGAAATATTGGTTTGCCAGACAGAGATTCCAAGACTGTCCTTGATAGTGAGCTCGGGACTACTTAAAGGGGCACTATAAATTTATAGTGTCCATAAATAGCTGTTGAGATAGTATTCTCACTTGAAAGTGAGTAGAAGCTTGGACACGGAAACAGTATTCGATATGGCACAACATAACACATGGATTATTCAGGTAGGCAGCTGTAAACAGTTCAACTAACTTCCACTTGCTCAGCAAGATGAACTGTTGCTTCTCCATGTCAGTTGGCGTCCTTAAATAGACACTGTAGGGCGAATTACAAACAACACTTTTGCACTCTTGAAGGGCACTTTATGAAGGGGACGCCACAAGAAGGGTCGTTCCAAGTGAAAGTAAGCAACATAACTATCTCACAGAGTTCTATCTCCCTCATGGTCGTTACCGAGGGTCATTCCAAATGGTTGTTCCTAACAGCCATATTATTTGAAACAATTGCCTTGCTCTCTCGAAAGTCCCCAATTTAAGGCCTCTGACCTTTGGAGTGAGTAGGGAATAGGGATGCTCACTTCCAACTGGAATTCACCCTTACCATAGAGAGGGCAGCTTATGCTAATGATGGCTATAGTGACTTTGTGGCGATGCTGAGAACTCATAGTAAGTTTGCATTAAGATTTGCATTGTGGCACATGTTGGAACTCACCTACACACTAGACACTTCATCGGGGTAGCCAGTCCTGGAGGACTGTCCCTGTAGACTTTAGTTTCAACCCTGCTCCAAAACACCTGCTTGTAATTTTTCCCAATTCCCACCAAACTGATTTAAAATGAAGCTGGAAAACAGAAGAGTGGATTTGGATGGTACTGATCCCGCCTCTCTAGGACACTCATTGGGCAATTGATGAATATGTCAAGGTGAACTGTAGTTACTTTTCTTAACTTTTGTTTATAGTGATGGAGTGTCACTTTACTCAGTGCAAATCGATTTTGCAGCATTCTCGGAAACAAAACAATCTCCCTGAAAGCATCTGAAATCAGTGTGCCAGCTGTGCTATATCAAGCAAATCCTTTATCAAATGCAGTGTGTACTCTGTCAGTATGTAATTCCAACACAGCTTCAGTATTGAGTTTAAGAGGGGAGAAGGGCGTCTTCATTAGCAGTGATCCCAGACATTAACCCTTGAGTTAAAATGGCAGAATGATGACTTTTGGTTCTTGTGCTGGCCCCAGTCATGCAATCTCTTTGTAGACTCGCCATAAAGCAGCCTCAACTGCTTCCAGCTATATTTAGCATTTGACTCATCACTTGGTGCAGTATTTAAAAAAAAACATAAAAAGCTCATTATTCATTTCCCATCCAAGAAGTATCCACACAAAGTCCTGATGACTCTCAAGGCCAAGATTTGAATAATTTATGAGGACAAATGCAAAGTAATTGCGCTTAGTTTGACTTTTTGCATCTGACTTGTCAGTTCTAACCCCCATTTACTTTTGAGAGAGCAACATAACAAGATATTCAAATGTGTCCTGATGTCCAAGGGCTCTGTTTGTAATTTTACATTTATAATTAAAATGATTTATAATGCATTTGCTTGGTGTTACCCTCAAAGTTTGGTCATTTTCGGACACTAGTAATAAAGTTTTGACTTTGGAATGGATGTGTTAGGCTCTCAAATGCAAGAATAAAATAAATACTGAGATGGACAAATGTTGAAATATATAAAATATTTGAAATCTAATGCCACGGCTCATGTTCATTCACACAAACGTCATTTGAATTTTATTGCGATGATGCGAATACCTTCTGTTATTAATCCTTCAACCCAAAGTTCAACCTAATTTCAGTTCATCATATTATTTATGATGAGAAATCCAGTGCTTATTTTATCTTATTTCTTCATAGGATCAGCAGTGAGGAACTTCAGCCCATTCCAGTTCTCCACCGAGCCGTCAGATACGCTGGCAGTGCGGGGAGCGCAGACGCTGCTCAACTGCTCAGTCCACAGTGAGTTTCCTGCCAAGATCGAATGGAAGAAAGATGGCTCTTTCCTCAGCCTGGCCTCAGACGATCGCAGGCAGGTCCTGGCCGATGGTTCTTTACTCATCAGCTCAGTGGTCCACTCTAAACACAATAAACCCGATGAGGGGGTTTACCAGTGCGTGGCCACTATAGACAACCTGGGCACCATCATAAGCCGTACAGCTAGACTCAGTGTCGCAGGTAAGCCCCTTTTGGTTTGATACAAATATCTACACAGCATTCTCACACAAACTGTGTAATATATGCATCATATATAGACCCATGTTGGGCAGTGGCTCTCGACTTGTTTTGGTTCAAGACATTGTTTTTATAAATGCAAGGACAGAATGACAGTGAGAGAGCTCTGTTCATCTGTCCTGTCTTCATCTTTCAGTGATATTGCCTGCAGTGGAGTTCAATAAGTCGGTCAGGGTGTCTGCTGATGCAGCACCATTGTTGTAAATGTGTGAGAGCAGGTACGTTTGGCAGTACAGCTGCTGCTATATTGGGCCCTTTGAGTTGAAATGAAAGTGACCTTGTTTCATTTGCAGGAGGCAAACAGCAGGGATTATGAGGTGTTTGAGTTGGGTCTTACCCTGAAATTCAGTTTGCTGTTGGAGGGGAAAAAGCAATTCAATTAAGTTGCATCAAGCCTTTACAGTCTTGCAGAGTTGACTGTGTAACTTCACTAAAATCTCTCTGAAGAAGTTCTGCTCTGAAAATCAGAGGCAAATGCTTTATTTGAAGGAGCACAAGAGTCTTTCCTCTTTGGAAGTCTGTTTTGAGTGAACAAGCTCATTATTTCTCAAGTTGGAAATTTTCATTGGTCTTTTTAGTGAGGTATTCTCAGCTGTGCAACAGATTGGACCAAAGTGTGTGGGTTTTTTTGACATTCCGCACAGCATAAATGGTGTTTCAACAAAAATACTAACTACTGGTTTTTGGGATTTTCCCATAGGGATGGAAAATCACAACTTCTGTAATACCTCAAATGTTTCTCCTAGACAGTTTTTTTTGGGTGAAACAGACCTTATAGTCTTGCATATTATCTAGTCCAAAGCTAAGTCCATGAACAGTAATGTACAGGGTAATATACTTATACTGTATGTTTTATTTTAACTTGGAGGGACAATGGAACATTAAGCTGAACTATAACTTCTTAACTTCATTGTATAACTCAATAAGCACATGACTTGTATTACACATCTAAATAGATCATATTTGCCGTATGTACATTCTTTGCAATGCCAGATAAGGATGAGTTTCTGTTTTTCTACCTTAAGAAATTTTAAGATAAATGTCTGACAAAGTTGACATTTAAAAAAAAAAATATTCTGTGAACAATATGATCTGTTTTGCTACACTCTATTGCCCTCGACCCTTGCTTTCTAGGGATCAAAGAGGGAAAGATCAACAATACAGCAGTACCATCATCTTCCACAAATGTATACTTGCATGTACTTGCAATGGATGCCTATGGAGCAACTGTTGTATGCTTGCATAGTGTACACTTATAAAAACAAACATAAAATGTGTCTGCAGAAATGCACAGAATGTATATAACTCTTTCTCTTTGAAATCTGCTGTGGGTGACAGGCGTGTAATAAAAAGGTTAATTGCTGCTTCTTTGGTGTGGGCTATTACAATGCCATTGCATTGGGAACAGGACTGTCGCCGCCACAACCTGTGAGACGTCAGAGTGACAGGCACTCAGACAAATGCGAGAGTAATCAACATGATGGGTGGAAGAAAACCGTGTCCCTCCTTCCTTTAGTCGTGTTTTCTTTCACTTATCTCTTCTTTTTCTGCTTAATCACATATAAAAACAAAGGCAAGTTTTTGAAAACACCACCGTTATCGTTTGTGTAAACACCCAATATCGGGAATCTTTGAAAACGGTGATGTCATGCGCATGCGTAGTACGTGTTAGGTATATAGACTTTTCAGTTTTTGACTATATCGTTGTCATGTAAACGTAACCTGAGACAGTGGCCATCATGTCCACATTCATTCAGGAGGGGATTAGCCACGGCCTTGCTTATTTGTATTCATGGCGTGTCGGCTCAAGATGGCAGGACAGGGAGCAAGACGTGGGTATTGGGAATTGTTTAGCTCGTGCCACCTCACAGCATGCTTCACACTCTGAACTCAACTCCTCAAGGCAGACTAAAGCAGGGTGCTCTTTTGTTGAGGTGATTTTGCCTTGTAGAACATGTTCCTGGATCACCTTTCTTGTTGGTCCTGGCTTAGGGAAAGGAGGTCTATAGTACCTGAAGAAAGCTATCTGTTGGCATTCTGATGCATTTTAATGGCATTTGCTCGGCCGGCACATGATTCTCTGAAAAATGCATGGAAATCTGCCATCTTTGCTTATGATCATGCCAGTATCTACCAGTACCCCCTTCTGTCAATGCTCGAGAGAAATTGAAACTAGAGGCGCATTAACTACCAGTACTCTCTTTTGTATGTGTTGGAGGGAGATTTTCTCAATTTTCTTGACACAATTGTTCTCTTTTACACAGTTTATCACATTTGACATTTCTCAACAAGACATTTCTGTGCACCATTTCCTGGTTCCAGACCAGCAAGCTTTTGGGGCACAAGTGGAACTAATTTTTTTTCTAACTTGAAACCGCCTTTCTGCAGTGGACATGCAGAGAACAATTCGAGAATTGGCACAGGACAGGAACCATCAGCAGAACCTGGTCAGTTAAAAAAAAGAGGCCTCAGTGATACCACCGTTTTTTCCATGAATACATCTGAAGTAGTTTAAATGATATTTGGTTTGCAGTGCTCTGAATAATCAGGGCATATTTTGTACCATACACAAGGATCAGCATGTCACAATAATCCAGGCTCTTTCCTAACCCTGCCTGCGTAGCCGTCGTTCACCCTTCTGCATCCCCATCTTCCTGTGACCTCTGTTCGAGAGGAGTTGTCCTGTTCCCCCGAGCTGTCTGCTGGACTCTCAATCAATCAGTGTTTCATTTCACACTTCAGCCCTCTACACTCACCTGGCCCTGCTGGCTGCCGCCCAGCAATGAAAATCCAACAAAACACAAACAGCTATGAATTTCAAACACCAGTGACCCTGGAAACATTCATATTTCAGATGTTTCATTTTGTGCTGGTTCTGGTACATTTCTAGCAGCCTTACAAGCTTTGGACAAGCTGTATTGTTGCTTATGTTCTGGAAAGTCAGGACGTCTTATTTAGGAAAAGTGTAATAGAACATCAGTCAAAGAGCCAAAATTGAACTTGCAGTGCCTGTATGCACACCATGGAATGATGGGCTAAAATGCTATAGGCTACGAAGGGGCATTGCCCTCTTCACAGGTTATTTGCTCCTGTGTCAGCTTTCAGTTTGAGCACTGAAATGAATTGCAGCCTGAGATAATATCTCAGACAATGAATGCTGTCTGAAATTCATTGTGTGCTCATTTGAGTTTGAAATGCTTTATCTGTGCTTGGTGAAGTATATCTTTGCTCCCCAGATAGGCGCCTTTTCTGAGAACATGCCTCTACTGTTGCACTGACTCTGTATTTGTACTTGTGTGTGCTTCTGTATTTGTATATGTCATTTGAAGGGTTTGGGTTGAATGAATGGGCAATAAGTATGGATCAAGTTTAGGGGCTTAGGTTTCATTCCTATATTTGAGTAGGAACACAGATACCTCCCAGAGAGTAATATTTACACAACATTCATACTCAGGAAGAGAACACAGAACGTGTTGGTTTCGTTGTAAAGTTTGGAAAGAAATTCAGTGACCTGAATTATCATTCAGATCTGTCTTTGGATCGGCTCCACTGCCCGTGCTTGTGGCTTTCAGCTGTGCAGCCTGTGTGGGGCATTTTTAGCTTGTGTACAGGCCAACAACATTTGTCCGTGTTGCTGTATTCCACCTCCCATACATATAAGTCACATTTAAGAAGATGTCTCTGAGACGCAGTGGTTTTCAATACTGTCCTGGAGCAGCCCAGAACTGTCTCCCTCCTCTAACACACCCGATTCAACTCGTCAGCGCATTAGTAGAGACTTTAAGATATGAAACATGCAAGAAAAGGTAAAGAGTTGTGAGAGAGAGAGAGAGAGAGAGAGAGAGAGAGAGAGAGAGAGAGGGAGGAAATCAATCATTTTTATGGGATTCACCTATATTTAATGTAGAATTAAGTGTTTGATAACTTTATTCAATTTCTGTATATTTGCTACTTGCTAAAGGGCACAGGTAGCAAAATATGACATTTATTATAATGGGTTTACGTAATGATTGTTTTGAGTTCACTTAAATTATAAGTTATTATTTTTTGATAGCTCTCAATTATACTGTAATGTTTGAATGGCTATAGTCAATGGTTAAATATTTGGAAAAATAAGAATTTTTTAGAGACACCAGTAGTATTGGTATTAGTGATACTCGCCTTCAGTAATGAAAAAGATGCCGTTAAACAAATATGAAAAATTTACTGTCTTAATGTTATTTTCTACATTGATTTGAAGATTGAATGTGAAGTTTTTGCAATATAAAAGTATATTTAAAAACTTTAATGTTATGGTATTAATTTCAGAAAAAATTTGATTAATTAGTTCATTTTTTTTAATTTATTGACAGCACTAATATATATATGACTTAGGGTATCGATCCCGTAAGGAATGTCAAATCTGGAACATTTGAAGACAAAAGCAACATGATTGCTCTGGATTTCCTTAATACGGACTAGTAAATTAATCATTCATGTGTGCGTTTCCTGAAAGCATAGTTAGACAACTATGGTCGTAAGTTTCTTTGTTACTTACCTAGTTTAATGATTCTGTTTTTCCTGAAACCATAGTTCTAAGGAACATTTGCAAGGTTGTGTGTTTGGTACTCTTGAGTCTCGACCTGTGGGTAGAAGCATAGTTTCTTGTTAGTATGATAAATATGGACTTAAATAGATCTTGGGCACAATAACAAAACTAACATGTAGTATGTTCTATATCCCATATTACCGACCTGCATCCAAAACACAATATATGCTGGGTGACCAGCAAACTTGAGGCTTTTATTTTGAAGTACTAAACATTGAATAGATTGTCAGGTAGTGATATGTACCTCAGATTGAGTGGACAGACAGCAGGAAATCGCCCTATGTATCATTCATCATCCCTGACAAACTGTTGCCCTTTTTCTATCCTTGTTGCTTGCAGGTATATGCTTATTTCCAAGGTGTGCTGATGTAATGGGCACATTTAGAGACCCAGTGCATTGAAAAAATAATGCTTTTAGATTAGTTCACCAAGAAAATCCTCAGAGAATCTAAATCTTGTATCTAGCATTTGCAGGTAAACTATATTGCGCTCTCCCGTTTAGCGCTTTTACCTGTGGGATCCGTTTATCAGTCTTTGTCATTTTCCACTTAGATAAGGCTTCTCATAGATAAGTCTTCGGAAATAAACCGAGTGAATCTGCATAACAAAGCGAATCTAGATGCTTGTGGTTCATTGTTTGTACTCCCACAACACATTGAGATTCATTGTGCAGTGCTGGGGAGAGTGAGATTGGATGGTAGACAGCACGTCTTTACTAGAGCAGGACTCTTTGGCTCTTTCAACTCTGCACTGAAGTGTCATTATGCCAAAAGCCTCTCATCTAAAAATTGGCGCTTACAAATCCTGATCGCTCTGCTCAAGCTTTAACCCCAGGGGAAATCTGCTCTTCAGTGCAACTCTGATTGAGACGGACACAAGCAACTTCATGCATGGCTTTCCTTCATCAGATTGACAGACCTTTGAACTGTATTCGTTTGGATTTTTGTAAAGATCGATGCATTTGTTAAGAACGTTGAATAGCAGTGACAGTCATCAAGGAGTGGGCAGTGATTAATTTTGTCATTAACCTTAAATTTAGATTTTTCTTTTTTGGGCTAGAATAAAAATCCAAGGTGATAAATGAAGCATGCTTATGCTCTTTGGACCCTAGGGGTCTTTCTGACATAGCAAGAGGATCCACTGAAAATCATTGAACAGGAATTTCTAAGTGGTTGTGGGGGCATTCTGGATCATTGCTGGGGTGTCCTAGGTTCCTAGGTGGCAACTAGAATATAGAGTGCACTTCACAAAGGAACAAAATGTAGCCAACACAATAAATCAGTGCGAGTAGTTTTAGTAAAGTTCAAATAGTTTTATTTTAGACTACATTTACACTAGTGCATTTTCATTTTAAAATGCATAGCATCATAATTTCTGTTAATTTTCCACTGATTTACTGATGAGCATTAGCTGCTTCCAGCACTGTCTGCCTGTGTTTTCTCTTCCACGATTGCTGTTCTGACTCAGAGGAAGCTGATTCGCCAATCATATTGTTTGTTCATAACTCACCTGTCTCTGATGCTGAACATCCATTACACTCCCACATACATAAGAAAACCAGAAAAACATTTCTACAGATGAAACATGATGCTAATAAACACATAATAACGACAGTGTATAATTTGTATGTGATTTTCAAGAGATTCTACTTATTTTCATAACAGTACTGGATGTTAACATGAGAAATGCTAAGCAGGTGCTTGAATAGTCACGCAACAGTCATTTTCGGTAGTGTAGTGTGGACGGAGATCTTTCCTGAAACGCAGTGGAAACGCCAGTATGGACGAGTAACATTTCATTTTCTTATTTTTATATGTAATATTGTAGTGTTTATTATAAATGGTTTATCTATGCACTTCATTATTTTTTTTAAAAATTTATGTGCCCTCATAATCTTTAATCAAATACATTACCCTTCTCTCCCCCCTCGAAACGACTTCTCTTCCTGTCATGTGCTATGGCGTGAGGACAGGGCTATCTAGTTTCTGCCTCCATTTTTTTAGCAGCGCCCAACTTCCAACGATCCAATCGATTCCCAAAGGACGAAATCAGGCCCCGCCCTGTATTTTTTCTCATTTCAGAAGCCGTTTCACTCAGATATAGGTCACAACAGGAAAAAAAGGACAGGCTCAACTTCTGTTTCATGCAAAAAGTGCTTTTTAATTAATTTATACAAATCTAAGAGAGAAGTCAACTTAAGTTATTTCTTGTTTTTAACTAATTTGAAAGATTTAAGGGTTTTACCTCATTCCACCTTGGATAAATATTGTTTTCAATAAAAATACCAAACCCGACTTCCTCCACTTTGAGGAGTGGGAGGCATAAACTAGTAGGTGTGTTCAATTTGATGCGGCACTGCGCAGATCAATCAATTTGTGACATCAAAGTACCGCGAGAGCTATAGAGAGTAGGCTGCTGCATCTAATCACTCTCGCGGTACTTTGATGTCAAACACTGATTGATCTGTACAGCACCGTTTCAGGTCCAACACACCTAATGTTTTTCCTTGATGCCTCGCTAAAACCAATCACCATCACTTGATGTTCGTGGCAAAAGATGGCATGCTGAAAGGTGAATGCTGCAACAAAATCTAACCCCTAACCCTAACCAGTTAGAAAGACCTTTATCCACGTCCCTTACCTTTCGGCACGCCCTAATCGTTTGCCACACCCACCGCTTCAGCCTGCAGTTACCCCTACTTGCTTGATTTAGGCACATCAAACATGCTGCATGCTTATTGGCTCACTGAAGTTGTCGAGTTTAAGCCCTTAGGTATCGAAATTTGGTACCGAATGGCAAGACATTTTTCGAACGCAATACCCAGCCCTACCAATTTACGGCATTTGCAATGCTTTTCTGCAAGCAACTTTGGTGCAAATTTGATGCAACTCTCTGATTGGTGGACTTTTCTGTACAGCATAATAGGTAATGTAGTTTTTCACCATAAATTCAGCTTTTAAACTGAAAAAAAAACTTTTACCATCAATGAGCAACCTCATCAAGGTTTAGTTAAAGTTATTGTTAAAAATCAATTTCCCCTATGGAGAAAATGAATGGTGGTTTTACTTACGGAACCCGACTGTTGCACTCTATTCTGGTGGTTGCTAGGACATTGCTAGGGTTTCAAGGTCAGGGTCTTTCACTTACTGATGCCATGGATCTCTAATATGTGGAAAAAATAGCTTTTATATGTTGACTTTGTATAACAATAATTGCTTTTAATATTATGATTAAAAAACAAAATATTTTAGTAGCCCCCTGTTGGGGGTGGATCAGGTTATAGATAGACAGACAGTTAGTTATGTTAGTTTCTTCATTTACATTTATGCATTTAGCAGACGCTTTTATCCAAAGCGACTTACAGTGCATTCAGGATATACATTTTTTTTTATCCTGACATATGTTCCCCTGGGAATCAAACCCACAACCTTTTGCACTTCTAAGCAATGCTCTACCACTGAGCCACAGGAACACAAACATTTAAGGTTTTTGCCTTTTAAACTTCAGACATGTCTTTCATTTAAACTTCAGGCATATAGTTTCCGTAAGACTCGAGTCTGTAGGTAGTAAGCTACTGCTTAGCTCTCTTGTCAAAGCAGATCCAGGCACCATGGTCAACCTTTCAGCCCCAGAATGCCATCTGTCTGCAGCCAGCAGCTTCTCAGTTTGCTTCCATGCATAGCATTTTTCCCTCTGACTGAGTATTTGGCAATATCAGTGTTTTTCAGTTTCCAAGTTCTCACTGTAGTGTTATTGATTTGTCTCTGCCATCAGTGAAGTCAAAACAATTTGATTCTGGGGTTATTTATTCTGTTTAGTAGCCTTTAGCGGGAGGCTCATTTGTATTTGTGTCAGTGCTTTGTCTCGATCCTGGCCACAGTTTCAAAGTGTCGCTCAAAACTAATAAAAGATGGGGAGGCTGTCGCTGTTGCCACGTTACAGGATTCTTGTCTTTCTCTCAAAAGCAGCAGGAGATTGAACACTTGTAGAAGTAAAGCAGACAGCAGATTTTTAATCTCCGAATAAAATAAATCCGGTTTCCAAGTTGGATGTGCCTGCTGGGGCCTGCTTGGAACAGCTCTTTGAACAACTACAGCAGAATGAGATGATGAGAATAAGGGGTTTAAAGTGTATAAGTTTAAGGTCCTTGTTTCACAAGGCTGCCCTGAACCCTGTGTGCAAGGGCTCTGGGGAACCTTGAGGAATTTCTCTGCCTGCTAACTAACTTCTGTCAGTATGGAGCGAGTGAAGTGTGTCCAGGATTAGACAATGAACCCAGGTCAAGAGCAGAGTGTGTAGCAGTGTTGGGAAACTATTTCAAAGCAACCAAGCTACAAGTTACACATAGTTTAAGTTAGTTTAAGATGAAGTGAGTAATTTCAGTGGCACTTGCATCATCAACTGATAAAATAACGACTGTTTTCAAACAGGTTTGCTGAACGCTCTGCCCATTTTCCATCTATAGATCTATCTATCTATCTATCTATCTATCTATCTATCTATCTATCTATCTATCTATCTATCTATATACATATATATATATATATATATATATATATATATATATATATATATATATATATATCTATCTATATATATATATATATATATACATACATACTGTACTTGTAATGTACTTTACTGGCAATGTAATATTCATGAATTAAAAGGCCAAAAGTGTATTTTAAGAGAGTGCACTTTCATGACTGTTGCTTCTTAACACAAAGTACACGTTTAAATAATGTTAAATAAAATGGATTACAACGGAATTAATTACATTATTACATATGAAGATGTACCTTAGTCCTACTTAAGTGAATCAAAAACACTTTTATGTTCATCTAATTGCGTTTAATATAAAGTTAAGCTGTAATCATTTAATTGTAAATATCATGCATTAATTGTCCGAAAAAAAAGAAGAAAAAAAAAAAAAACTCTTTTTACTCTTTTTAAAAAGGTAGGTTGCTTAAACATACAAGCAGTGTTTTGATAGCAGCACAGTTTTTTTTGTTTTGTTTTGTTTTTTTACACATTTTTTTGCTAATAATATTTGTATATTTATTGCTATTATTATATGTATTGGTAATAATATTTGTATATTTATGCATATATTGTAATTAACTTAAAATATGTTGTTTTTATAGATATAATTAACAATTTTAAATGAATAGTTTTATATTTCTCCATGTTTAATTTGATTGTCATTTGCTATTCTTAATGGGATTGTAGTTCTTTTCACCTTACTTAACACATTTAAGTTTTGTACCTTTGACTTTTTGTAGTAGTAGTAATAATAATAATAATAATAATAATAATAAACATATATGGATAAATAATTCACAATGAGGTAAATTTTCATTTCATGTTAACTTTAAATAAAGATACATTTAAACAAAATATGACTTATAAAACTAAGAAAAGGATGTAAACTGTTGTGGAAGGACTTAAATCTGTAAATGCAGTTCATCTGAATGAACTGATTCACTAATGCCTCTAAAAGTTTCTTGTTACTATAAAAAGCTATGATATTTTAAAGCAGCTGAATTATTCTCAAACTAATGAAAATGTTGTTGAGGCAGTAGCAATGGCTAGACTGCTTTTAGCCGGTTACTCCCCAGCACTGGTGTGTTTACAGTATGCAGGCTGAGACTGTATAGGAGAAGTGTGAGATGACATTCCTTGGTTTTCTCTGCTGGTTTGTTTTCACGGTCATGAAGTGCTGTGGTCTGAGGGGCCCCTGCAGCTGCAGCTCTGTTTGTGCCATGCAGCTTCACACCTCACAGGAGAAACCTGTTCAGACTGGTCAGATATGAAACAACAACACTAGAGGGGCATGTTTCAGACGTGTCAGCGGAGCCAACACCACTGGAGCTAGAGAGGGGCTTTATCACTAGCTAGTGTCAGTCACAGACTGTCTGACACTCTGAAATGAACCATGCAGGCAGTCATATATATGTGGGATCTCTATGACACCAGATGAATATTTTCAATGAAAACACCACCATTACCGAAGGTTTATTATTGCTCTTTCTTAAAGTGATAGTTAAAAAAAAAAAAAAAGTTTGTTCTACAGAACATACAGTAAGAGAATATATTTTGAAGAATATTGGTAACCAAACAGTTTTGGTTACCATTGACTTCCAAAAGGCTTTTGACATTTTTCAAAAGATCTTCTTTCAGGTACCACTGAAGAAAGAAAATCATGAAATATTATGTAAATAGAGTTCTCAGTTATTATTTAAATATTCATTTTTGTCTAAGATGTTTTTTCTCCCTAAAATTCCTTTGGATAAATCAAAATAGAAATAAATGAGAACATTTTGACATATTGTTCCAGTATAGACTTTATTTATTCATTTATTTATTTATTTTTTTCATCGATGAGAAATCTGCAAATGTGCACCACTTGATTCAATTGTAGGAGCATGAATCGTATATATGTCATTATTTACATTACATACATTAATTTACATTTAGATTTGAATGATTATATGATAATCTTCATTTAATAAGTAAAATATTAATACAAATAAGATTAAATATGAATAAAATAACACATTAAGCACATGTAAAAATATATAAATAAATATATTTTAATAAATATATGCATGTCTGTATAAGCCTTATCATCTTGGCTCATGAATATTAATTAGGTGATGTACCCTACCATCAAATATTTATGAACATTTGTGGCAAGTTTGGAGAAACTCATATTTGAGTTCATACTGAAATCTTTCACTTTAGATTTGTAAACATTGATATTTTAAATCTCTAAAGAAAATGTTTTATACATATATCTAAGAAGCAGAAGTCTCCAATTATTCTGAATGCCATTTAGAAACAACAACAACAAGAACTGAGGTATTGAAGAGATCTCATTTGTGATTTTTCTTTCCTAAGGGTATTCTCAATGTCAGACATTTCTTTTCTTTTTGTCTCATGAATTTAATTTAGATATATCATTATGCGTGTGATAATAGCATTGAATGAAGCTGTCTGTGGAACTGTGATTTGCCCAAAGGGAAAAGGAAAGAGCAGCTTTCACACAACTCTTGGCTTTCAAACTCGTCTCGCACCCTCAGTTTTGCAGGTGTCCGGACTAAAGAGGTCTATTATTATTCTTACTCGAAGTGAAGAAGAGAAAGGCGAGCTGGAGGGAGGCTCAGCTGCTGGTGATCACACCACTCCGTCTGTCACCTCTGGCTGCACGTCCTGCCCTCCTTTCTCTCCACTGCCTGGGTGGATCTGTCTGGAAGAAGGGCAGAGCAGCCCACAACAAACTGTCCGTCGTCTGTGACGCCCAGCTTTTTTTCCCTCCTGCTGACTGGTTTCTCAGCCTTGGCCCATTCACACTGCATAGTCACCTCATATAAGTGTGATTGACCGAAGCTCACAATTACAACTGACAGATTATAGTTCTATGTGCCAGTTTGCTGAGAGCCATAAGGAAAGTCATTATCTGAGAAAGACACCTGCACCGAGTGTGTTAATTTCAATGACTGGATGGCAATTAAAAACTCAAATGTGTCTTCAACTTGTAATTTGGCCTGACTCTAGAAACCAAGACACACTGTTCCTCTTACATCCCTGGTATGGTTGAAACACAGAGCAGATGTGACGTGTAATTCAGGGCATCATCAAGAACGTCAGAAACCCTTTTAAAGTAGAAATCCTGTTTGACTCACTTGCAGATGTGAGACTGTGGTGACATTAACACAAAGCTGTTGCCAGCAGACTGCAGAATGTGTTTGGATGTTCAAGTGTGATCGATTATGTGTGCAGTGCAGGGATCTTCTCATATGTGTGTCCATATGTGTGTGTTTAGGGGAAGATGTGCATGATATAACCAGTTCAATCTGCTTCCTGATCTCAGCACTCCCATAGGAGACATACTGAGAAGATCCACATTGCCTTGTTATAGTACTGTACTTTGATCCTGTGTTTTCTCAAATGTTTTTCTCAGATATGTAAATGTATTTATTTATTTATTTTAAATAATGCACATTTAAAATAAATGGAGGTTCATGACTGCACAAAAATCATGAATCAGCTTCTGCCTTTATGATTTTAGACAAATATATAGGGGGGAAAAAATCACTTATTATATCTCTTATATTTAAATTGTTACCCAAGACAGCAATGAGATAAAAAAATTATTTTATTTTATTTTTTTTTAAAACACTAATGAGATTAAATAGGTTATTTAATTATTTAAATGTAATTAAATTAATTAAAATTTTGGTTGTTTGTTTACTTATTTATTACTTTAATTTAATTTAGTTTTTTTTTTTTTTTTTTTTTACACTATTATTATACACTGAAACAAAGGTAAAAAAGCTGTCACTGGGGCGGTAACTTTTCAAATTACACTTTTGTGCCTTTTTTTCTGAGAGTGTACAATTTATACTTGTTTTATAATTGTTTTACAAGACACACATTCAACTGATTATTTTATTTTAAATAATTGTTGGAGTTCATGAGTTTGATTTGATTCTGCTTTTATGATTTCATGCATTCACATAAAAAAAATTATATTTTATTTATTAAATAAAAGATCACGCAAATACCACAAAATTAATGGGTGTTCATGACTATAAAAATGGCAGTATTTATAGCTGCTAGATTTTCTTCATTCACTCCATTGTCAGATGTGGCAAAATGAATTTTAGGACCTCTGAGTGTGGGCTACTAACTAATACCACCCTCATCTCTTCTCACATTCCAACTTCCTGTCAAAAGCAAAGAGCAGAGACAGACTGACAAAGAGCAGATCTGCAGATGCTCTGGAGGCCTCAGAGAGTCAGAGATCCACACAGACAGAAAGAGTAATGGGTCAGTGTTGCTTTTGTTTATCGTGGCATCTATCAGCAGCTGTCAGCGCTGAGTGCATTAATCAGCTTAGCTTGTGGGCCGTCTGCAGGGGTTTGACTGCATCAGGCAGGTGATGAGGGCCCGCTCTTTCCTCATTGGCTAAAGTGTGCAGGCAGACTTTGTGTGGACGTTGGGCCCTGAGAGGCCTTGATTGGCAGGTCTTTTCACAGACTTGTTCTGCTGGAGCTACAGAGCGTGCTCAGTTCAGCCCTGTGGAGGTATGATTCCCCCCGTCTCTGATAAGAGGGGAGACACAAGGTCCTGACAACACATTTATCTGTGCTTAGTAATGGGATCGGTCTCTCCCTGCAGTAGTGCTGTCTCCCCTGGCAACGACCTCTCGTGAAGGTCAGTATAGCTGAGAATAAGGGAGCAAGTTGCTCAGAATATAATATGTCACCTTAATATTGTTCAACCAAATGCAGTAAGTGTTAAGTTTCTGGCTCTTCTGGAAAAAAAGTATACATTCTCAATTGTTTCACCAAAACAGCAATAAGTTTAAATGTATATAATATAATATAATATAATATAATTAATATAATATAATATAATATAATATAATATAATATAATATAATATAATATAATATAATATAATATAATATAATATAATATAATATAATCAAGAATGACATTTATATTATATCTAAATTATTACAGCAATGTTTAAATTAAATGTAGAATTTTTTATAATATAATATAATATAATATAATATAATATAATTTAATATAATAACAAGAATGACATTTATTTTATATCTAAATTATTTCAGCAATGTTCAAATTAAATATAGACAATATTTTTTAGATAATATAATACTAAAAAAGATTCAACAATTCAAAATAAAAAAAAATTAAAATTCAAAATATGGGTGCAAAAATTCATGAATCAAATTCTTTTTCAATAATTATTATATATAATAATGTAATTTAAATATATATTAAACACAACTCAATTTAATGTGGATTTATGACTGAAAAATTCCATGAAAAAAATTATGCTTTTTCAAGACTGCAGTGAAATTCTTTGTCAGTTTTTTGTAAACTTTTTTGTAAACATCTTTCACCACATTTTTCAAAGACTAAATTATTTGCGCTACTTTCTGGATCAATTTTATATTCCTTACTGTGTGTAAACAATTTGTGTGAAATTTTATTTCTCTAATAAATGTCTAAGAAACATCTGAGGCAAACATCTTTAAATCTTCTGAAAGAGCAACCACTGAGCAATTAAACCCCTCTGAGAGCACACAGAGTACCAGTGCTTCATACTGCTGCAGTACACAATAAATAATAAAGGGTTCCAACACCAATAATTATTAGTCTGTTTTCCTGTCTGTGCAGTTGGTATTCAAGACATGTCTTCAGGGCATAAAGGACTGGTATGCATTTTCATTAGCTCATCTGTATGCAAATTCAAGATCAAACAGAGGCCCCTCCCCTTTACCAAATGGGTCAAACCAACTATGATACCTCTTACTGATACATTTTAAATACATTAAAAATGTGTATATATAAAATAAAACACACACACACACACACACACACACACACACACACACACAGGAGGAAAGTCATGAAAGCCAGGACAGTTAAAAACTCATTTTAACAGTCTCATTTATTATGTATTTGATTAAACTTTGAGTTATTGGAATATAATTAATTCCTAAAACATACTTTATATACTTTAAGAGAATTCTAAAAGCACTTTGCAGAATTAAACATTATCAAGTCCATCTTTCCCAGTTTTCTTCATGATCGGTCTACACTTGAACTATGAATCCCTGCTGTCTCTGAGTCTGTCTGTGTCCGCTGTGGACAGGAGACATATTACATCAGCCGCCTCACTGCTGCTCTCCATCTAGTCTCCATGACTGAAAATCATTTCTTTTCCAATTACATCCACAGCACTGTGAAATGAAATGTCCTGTTTGGTGTTATTGGGCTTTCTGAAAACTCTCGTATGGTGACCGAGTTGCAGCTGATCACAGTAAAAACCAACAGAACATTTGACAAGATACCAGAGGATTTAATGCAAACCTGCCACTGAAGTGTCTTTTCGGCTCAGCTGTTTGAATGAGATCACCTGACCCTAACCCTTGCTGTCCAGTAACTCTTGGGAGTGTCCAATCGAGCAAATATTTCATATTTAACAACTAAATAATTTGTAGATTATTTAATTCATTCATTCAGAATAAGATTGGTTGGTTTTCTTTTTGTTGGTATGTAAATGGATGCATTTTACAGTCAGCGTTTGACCTCACTATGAACCTGCTGGATCACAGAGTGCTTGGTTTCAGTCAGTGGAAGCAGATGTGAATGTATACTTGTGATATCTCACATTGATGCAGTGCTAATGTATCAGAGTGGGAAGAGAAGTTTAATTGTGTTAGACTTCTGATTAGGCGACCTCATGGGAAAGCGCCGCTCGTTCACTTATGTGTGTGCCCGTCAGCAGCCGGATGCTTCTGGGAAACCGGCTCAAAATATAACCTGTGCGCGCACTGACATTCATCTCTATAGTTAGGAGAGATGAAGAGCTCAAAAGTTAAGAGGAAATAGATTAACCTGTGGCAAACCCACACCATTTCAACAGATAATAACCTTTATTCTCACAGTCATAATTAGTAACTGGTACTTAAAAATCTATTACAAGATGTATTATTATTGGTTGTCTTAATTCCTTAATTTTCAAATGTTAAACCATTGAACTTTTATTTTGATGGAATACCGCCGGAAGCCCACAGTGGTTCTTTGTCTTCTCTTTTGTTGTTAAGCACTTTTCATTACAAGTATGGGAAGATGTTGTGTTCCCAAATGCATGTTAAAGCGACCCAAACTCTGAGTAGATGCGGAGATGGAGTTTGTATGGAGCAGCATTTACTGTGAACCGAGCCGCTCTGAGATGCTGGTAACACAGGCTCATGAGCTGCTCATGTATACATAAACACACTGCCACTCTTCACTGTGAAGCACGCAGCGCACATGTTTAATTAAATCGCAACCTAGTGCTAGCATATTATTATTTTTATTAAACATGCAGCCCTGGTTACTAAATTTTGGACCAGCAACAAACCAGCTATGATGGTCAAAAATCAGCTTGACCGTTTTAAACTAATATAATCTTTTTTAACTTATATAAAAATTTTGTCCAGTTGTAAATTGGAGAGTAAAGATGGAAACAAGAGTTACATTACAACCTCTCTCATTTTTAAAAAACATTTTCATGTATCATTGACTTTAGGAAGTTTTGTAATGTCTCCTTAAACATTTAGCAAATGAGTTTGTGCCATGTATCACCATAGATGAGGGATGCCTAATGTTATCACTCTTTAAACAGACTGCAAGTCATTATTAAGCCTGTATTATCAGTGCTCAGTGCTGTGTTTTACCACAAAATGTTGTCTGAATTTAACTCCAATATTAACTTACATTGACTGAAGAATCTACACTGAGATCTTCATTCTGTAGTTCAGAGTATGTAACCAAACACAGAGGAGGTCTGGTTAGTTTTGGAACCAGCTGAGAGGACAACATTTATACTCATAATAGAAGATCTTGCAGATCCCTATCGAATATTTATCCTTGCATGTAAGACTCATGAAAAATTTACAGGCTTGGAAAGGTGACATGCAATTCTCAGTGTGACTCCTCCCTGAACTGGGTCATGTTATGGCTGGCAGTTTTCTCCTTTAGGTGCTTCTTGGACAGCATATTTATAGAACTCCAGAACAGATGACTGGAGCTCAAACAGCTTTCTAATTTGGACAGAAGCCATGTTAAGACTGCACGAACCCTGAGATTAATATTTAATGTGGTCAAATCTTATCTTTTAGTGAAAGATGATGGAAGGGAGGTAAGCCAATCTCAGTAAATGGTGCCATTTGTGCTGAAAAATATCAGGATTTTTTAAATTATGAGTAATTTCTCTCCAAAACAGAATTTAACTATTGACAAGGCTGATATACGGTAAGTGCAAATGTAAAAATATACTGATAAAGACTGTAAAAGAAACGTCAGTTTATTTTATATGATGGCAGAAACATCAAACCATTATATTGTAATGGGGAATTATTAAATCACTATTTTTTTTTTTTAAATTAGCACTTAAATTTGGGTATGTTTCATGAAAAAAAGCAAAAATTTTGAACAAGAAACTGAGAAAATCACTTTTTTTGTCAAAGATGTCTCATGAATGATGGAAAATTCTGTCAGTGTCAGGGAAAGAGTTTAAATCTAATTATGATTAATGGGAACATACCAATTTCTTTAAATTCTGATTTAAAAAAATATTAAAAGTAAAAAAAATACAAAATATTTTTATAATTGTTTTTATTTATTTATTTTTTATTCATTCTGCATTATATAAAGTTAAATCTAATTAATAAAATGACTAATTTATAAAGTTAATCTTTTCAGTGATGAAGTATGTCAGGGGACAATCAAATCACACAGATGGCTCCGTTTCCTGATAATAACGTGTACATCTTTATATATGGCAGGTACGGCTATTTATTTCCCCTCACTGGGGTGGGGTCTTTTCATGGGTTTGAGCTACAACCTTTCTGTTTACTGCTGCTCAAGCGCACTCTGCTGTGAGGTTGGTCTCTTTGTTTTCATCCCAGACCTTCCCAACCCCAGATTTATCTACTCATATCCAGCTTTAACAGCATCGGTAAATCGTGCTCAGCTCTACTCACTCTCTACAGGCCTAAAAACCCTGTCGGAAAATGGAAGGAGCTGTTAGTCCATGAGCCTGTAAATTTCTGGAGCTTTTTAAAGAGCTGCCTGCCGCCTCTAAGACTCCAATAAAGAAGAGTATCAAGAGCGAATGAACAGTGAATGAGCCTTAGCCCAGCGGGATGGAAGAGACCTTATACCCACTCAAATTCTTTTCTCTGTTTGACAGAGGTAAATGGAAGTTGGGGCCTGCTTCATGGTACTTTGGGGGCCTTAGGGGCCCATGATTTGAGGTTGCTATTTTTCTCTGCAGGGTTTTTGCCCTCGCTATGGCTCCTAGTGTGTGGAATCTGCTTTAGTTGGAAATTCTCATCACCCAGTTGATTGTGTGTTTTCTTGTGCCTCGGCACTAACCTGTAATGGTCATGTTAGAGTTGCAATTCGGTATGGAAGCTTATTCCACCACAGAATAAAAATGTTATAAAGGTAATTGCAACTTTTTCTCGCAGCTGCAAATTTATATCTCACTCATATTGCCATATATAAGTTTATATTATCACAATTGTTTGTCATAAAATTGTTTGAGTTTAAATCTCGCAATTAATAATTCGCAATTGCAAGATATAAACCCTAAATTCTGAGAAAAAAAGTCAAAATCGTGAAATTGTAACTCTTACATCTAGCAATTCTGATTTTTTTCTCCAAATCCTGAGTTTACATCTAGCAATTAATAACTTGCAATTACGAGATATAAACTTACATTTGTGAGAAAAAAGTCAGTATCGCAAATTTATAACCCACAATTGCGAATTTACATCTTACAATTCTGACTATTTTCCTCCAAACTCTGAGTTTACATCTCACAATTAACTCACGATTCAAAGAAAAAAGTCAGAATTGTGAGTTTATAACTTAGAAGTATTACACTTTTTGTTTTAATTCTGAGTTTACATCTAACATTCAATAACTCCCAATAGCAAGATATAAATTCTCAGTTCTAAAAAAAAAGAGAATTATGAGATAAACAAGAAAAATAAGAATTGTTGATTAAAAAGTCACATTTTTTAATATTTTTATTCTAGGGCAGAAATAAGCTTTCATAATTTGATGATGTGGACAATAGTGGACAAACAGTGGCAGAGCTGACAATCTGTCCATTAAACAGACTGTCCTCTCCAATGAAAGCACACAAGAGTCTGGCCAATAAACTCTACTGGGTCTGTGGATCCAAATGTGCAAACATTTGTAGCTTGTTTTTGTGTACTGAGATAGATGCCCGGATCAGGCCACCAGAATGGGATGTGTGTGTGTTAGACCCTCAGTGTGTGTCTGTGAGATGTTTTTGTGAGGTCCAAGCTTATGGCACTCACTGGTTCCCATGTAGCATTTACACCAGTGTAATGAATCACTCAGCAAATGTTGCTCTTGGACTAACTGGTTGGAATGGACGTAACAGAGGAAGAATATAACAGCAGTGAGGGTTCATATTGCCACCAAAACACATTGCCTAAACTGTACTCTAAACTATGATTATTTACAATACTGGACCCTGCTGAAAAGACCAGTTTAAACCAATATGAATTTTCATGCTCGTCCAGGTTGGTTTATGCTGGTTAGAGCTGGTTTGATGCTGGTCTAGCATCCATTTGACCAAAAATAATAGTAAAACAGTGATATTGTGAAATATTTAAAATAACTACCATAGAATTTAAAAGAACAGTTTTCCATTTTAATATATTGTAAAATGCAGTTTATTCCTGTGCAGTGTTGGGGAAAGTTACTTTTAAAAGTAATGCATTAAAATATTGCGTTACTCCCTAAAAAAGTAACTAATTACGTTACTTAGTTACTTTTTATGGAAAGTAATGCATTACGTTACTTTTGCATTACTTTCGCTTTACTTTTTAAATATGAGCAGGGCTTGATTGTTTTGAATGTAAGAAGTTCTATTTATAGCAAATGTACTGTAAAAGCCTTTTCACACCAAAAAGTGTAATCAATAAACCTCAGGCTGAAAGAAAAATAAATTCACATCTGTACAGTAGAACACAGGAGAAGAAGGTTCAACACTGTTCACCAATAAAAAAAAAAAAAAAAAAAAAAACATGCACCAAAAGAAGTTACCTACATATATTGTCACAGCAATATTTACATCATTTCATGCCACTCTACACTGCTGCCTTCTCACATAATAACATAATTTAAACTTGAATCAATATTAAATTTCCATTAATGCATTTATGTATTTATTAATTTGCTAAATAGTTACATAATAAGCATAATACCTTCAACCACTTTGCATTGTGGTATTAATCACCCTTTAAGGTTTTATTTTGCAAGGGGAAAAAGTTAGCTTGTTATCCCTTACATATATATTGTAAATATTTTATACATTATATAGGTATATATATATATATATCTATATATATATATATAATATATATATATATATATATATATATATATATATATATATATCTATATATATATATATATATAATGTTCATTCTTATTATATTAAATATTATATAGGTATAACAAACTGTCTAGTTTTTTTTTCTTTTTTAAAAAGTATGGACAGAAATACCCAGAATGTTTCCTTTAAGAGTATAAAAGCTGTTCTGTTGTAAAAACCTGATTTTGTATATAGTTTATAAGGGGATTAAAAGCCCACAGCATGCTCTGTGAAACCTTTCTGTCTGCTGTTATAAAGCAGAGCCTGTGGAGATGAATGAATGCTGTTCTCTGTTCACCCAGAGCCAGCGGCTGATAGCATCTCTCACTGCATGCTCTTTCACATTAAGAGAGAGTGAGAGCATGGCATGTGTGTAACGGACTAATGCCAGACAAATGAAACCCCATCACTCCTTTCTCCTAGACTCTCACAAATATATTTCCATGCATGAGTCCTTATGTTCACCTGCAAGGGATCCACAAATCTCTGTTTTGAGCTTTAGTGGCAGTGCTAATGCTAAAGCAGCCCTTTCCCTTTTTGCAAGAACCAGATTTACACTATAGATATGTAATTTAAAATATATATAAATACATATATATTTAGATGTGTAGACTAAAGTCATACTTCAGTAGTTCAAAAAACCCTCTATATTTCAGCTAAGTATAAAACATTTCTTTCAATTAACAATAAATTTACTTTTCAAAATCATTATGTTCAGTTTGTACTTAAGTATATTATTTTCATAATAATACTCTTTTCTGTAATAAGTGTGCTAAAGTGTACTTCTTTTTCCACAAGGTAGATATTAAAGAGATCTTGTTTGTGATTTATATTTCTATATGAGGCAGGATGCAGATACTGCATAGAAACATGTAAAATGAGTAGCTACCATATCGAATGAGAGGGAACTGTGATTAAGTGGAGTCAACTGTATAAAGCAAAGTGCTCAACGCTTCGCTCCTCATTATGTGAAGTGATGAACTTACTGCTCTGATGAGTTCAGCTACACTGCTTCAGGGCTAAAATCATGTGGAAGACTTGAGGAACTTAGCTGATTTAAATACAGAACGCTCTTCAGCCTTAACAAAAGCTAACAAACAAACAAAAAAACAGATTTATCAGAAGTGTCTAATTCAGTCAATGACTTTTCCAGGATTTTTTCATCTGCCTCTGCTAGTAAATCACTTTCAGGCATTATTTAAAATCTCATGTTTCATAAACTTTGCGCAGCATGAGATGACGGCTGTGGAAAAGGGAGCAAATTGGCATTAGATGTCTGAAATATGAAATACATCTGTTTTTATACACTTACAGATTTCACCCAGTTATTAGTACACTATCATTCCAGTGTTTGGGGGTCAGTCATTTTTTGAATCATTATCTAAGCAGCACAACTATTCTCATCATTGTTAAAAATAAATGATTCGTGAGCAAATCAGTATATTAGAATGATTTCTGAAGGATCGTGTGAAACTGAAGACTAGGATAATGATGCTAAAAATTGAGCTTCGCATCAAAGGAGTAAATTACATTTCAAAATATATTCAATTAAATTGTAATAATATTTCACAACTACTGTTTGACTGCATTATTAATCAAGTTAATACAGCCTTTGTGAGCATAAGAGACTTCTTTCAAAAATATTTAAACATCCTGCTGACCTATATATATATATATATATATATATATATATATATGCACACACACACCAATATAAAATTCCAGCACCAAACACTGAACAGCAATATTTACCTACAGTACAATTTTTTGTATTATTATTATTAATATTATTATTACATAAAAAATTATTTTAATACATTAAAATGCCAAGCAGGGAATTTAAATTAATTGTTGAATCAGAGTTATGAATCAGATAGTTTGAACTGATTCATGAAAATGTGAAACCGTTTTTGTTATATTGTTAAATTTTATATATCACCTGCAAAATAAGAATTAAATCATAAAAAGTTCAACCAGCCCAGAATTAATGTAGAGTCATTTCTCTGGACTTTATCACTTTGTCAGGGCTGAGGAGCAGAGAAATCTGTGACTTAGAAGCCTGTTAGCACCATTTCCTGCTTACAGACGAGGTTCCTGGCAGTTTCTCCACTTGAGGGACACCAGGGGAACTCCAGAAAGTGTGAACACTTGTATGCCATGACTATTTTTCAGCACCATCAGTTTCATTTACCAAGATTTGAGGGTAAAATGTGCCCTCTGGTTTTAGAGGGTTTTTTTTGTTTTTCTTTTTTTTCTTTGTTTTACCTCCAAAGAACTGCTTATGAATCTCAGAGCATGGAAGGAAGATAATTAACTTAAAAAAAAGTCAACATGAAATTAAAACAGACCATATTTGATTATGATCTCATTGTGCATGGTTCATCAGTGCACATAATTGTCTTCAATTAATCAAAATGCAATAACTTCCTCCGCCTCTAAAGCACATAGATCACACAGACAGAGAAAATTATGTTAGCCTACAGGCAAATAGCTTTAGACGTTTTTCTTGGTATTTCAACATTTCAAAAGCCTTGCCAGTAGACAAAAGTGAATGCCATTTCATATACTCACTTTATCCATCTGCACAAGAATTGCTTAACACTTTCTATTCGTGGCATGTAGTTCTTAAGCAGAAGAGCAAACCAGTATGTAATTTATTGTAATTTTTCTGATTCCTTCTCTTTTTAGGTATACCTCGGTACCTCAGTCAGCCAGAAGCCGCGTCGGTGCGGGTGGGTGACAGTCATGTGCTGAACTGTGAGGTGAATCCAGACCTGGTGTCTTTCATCCACTGGGAACAAAACAAAGAGCCGGTTGAGCTGGACCAGAGAGTCTTCACGCTGCCCAGTGGTGCTCTTGTCATCAGTAACGCCACAGAGGCAGACGCAGGCCTGTACCGCTGCGTGATCGACAACGCTGGGCCCACCAAGACCAGTGAAGAAGCAGAAATACAGATACTGCCTGGTACATATTCCATACTTCCATACATTTTCCAATTCAATACTTGGAATCAAATCATCAACCATACTGTAATGTTGCAAATTAAATTATGTTCATATCTTTTTTATTATTTTATTTTTTATTTTGATTCAGAATGAATTTATTCTCATTGATTTTTCATGCACTACTGAAACTCACACATTTGAGAGGAGAGAGAGTTTTAAAGTAGAGTTTAAATTAAGAGTTTATTCTTATATATAGTTATTTATTTATATTAAATTTAAATGCTATTTATGCTTTTTGTCTATTTAAACATCCTTTTTAACAAATTCTCTTGGGGAGTAAGAATAACATTTTTCTTTAGGAGAATATATCCTGATTTTGTATATATATTTTGTTTTCTTACCCCACCTTTTATTTTAAGCAAAACAGAAGCCTAAATTGTATTAAATTCATGTTTAAAAAGATAGTCCACTCAAAAATAAAAATTCTATCATCCAACAATATTGTGTGAAAAATTCTCTTCTCTGTTTTGTACAGAATCAGGGGAAGAAAGGACCCTGGAGTTTCTCCTGGAGCCTCAGCATGTGTCTAAAGTCATTGGAGAGAGTGTTCTGCTCCCCTGTGTGGTGACGGGACATCCCACAGCCTACGTCACATGGACGCACAAAGACCAGCTCATTGAGTACAGGTAGGGAATGCATCATCAAACAGCATCTCTGTCCTCACAGATCTCCGGGGTGGATAGATACTCTGCTATTAATAGATCCAGAGCTCTGCACCCTGAATCAGACAGTGATTTCCACTAACAGGTCATTGATTCCCCAGTGTGTTACCAGTGTGACAAACACGAGCTTAGAATCCCGCTGTGGCAGCAGTGTCCACTTTTAGGGATCACTCTCTGTGTACGTCTGCTGTTCTGCTGGCATACAGCCCTATCCCAGCTGCCCGAGTAAATGATTAGAGTGACGGCGCCTGCCTGAGAGGTGTAAATGCCAGTCAAGACAACAAGAGTCTACACCAAACACACACACACACACACAATCTCTCTCAAACCTCTCTCACAAGAAACACTGCCAGGCTGTTCACAGATTAGACCTGGCCACTTTTTCATGCTTCATTCTTATTAACTGCTGGGTGTCCAAAGGGCATGTGTGACCCAGAGATTGTGATCAGCTGATGTTCTCAACACTGCATACTAACAAAAAAGGTTTCCACAGACATGGAAAACCTGTGAATGTAAGGAAGTTTTAACATCATGATATCCAGGCCTGGAAAATTCCAGGAAATTAATAAAAAATTCTATTCTATTTTGTCTAAATAATTAAAATTAAAATAATTATAGCACTAAAAGCTAAAATCAATTGTTTTGAGTGCTACAAGTGAATTTTGGGCACTAATGATGAGAGAAATAATGAGATTTTCTAAATTACATTTAACAGTGTTATTGAAGGGTTAGTTCACCCAAAAATAACATTGTCATCATTTACTCATCCACTTGTGGTTCCAAACCCATAAGATTTTTGTTCATCTTCAAAACACAAATTAGGGTATTTTAACCTGAGACATTCTGAAATATTTATAACCTGATATCTGTAACCTAAGAAATGTAGTTTTGTTTCATTAAACATTTTTAAAAGTTATCCATATGAACCGAGCGGGTTAATCCAAGTCTTCTGAAGACACACAATATGACAAACAGTTTTAATTTAACCTTCTATTCACAAATAAACATAGCATAAACACACATATATAGAGCATATCAAATATGCTTGCTTGACACATGGTTACATATAGTTTTCATTAAAAATATCTTCATTTGTATTTCAAAGATGAATAAAAGTCTTATGGGTTTGGAACGACATGCCATTTTAATTATTTATATTTTTAAAGATTAAGATCTACATGTAAAAAATAAGGAAAATGGGCATCCACAATGAAATATTCAGTATCAGCTGATACCAATAATAATAAAAAATATTCTAATATTAAGTGATAACTTATTTGGTACCATTACGTTGTTCATCCCTAAAGAAAATCTGAGAGAATTCACACAAATGTATGTTTAATGCTTTTTTAATATTACAATTTTAATAGTATTAACATTAATAAAGTTATTTATTTTATTCATGTTAATAATTCTACTCTATTATACTCATTTCTAAAATATGTTTTTTAGTGTGAACGTTGCACTTTGCGGGTGCAATCAATGATTTTTTTTATTTTTTTGGAAAAAACAGAGAAAAAAAAACCCTTGGAAATTTATCAAAGGGTTTGAAAACCCTTCCTTTTTTTATTATTTAATTGTGTCATGGTAGTAGCCCAGTACTTTTTGTATGTTTCTGTACATAAACTTCTCACACATTAATTCTGAACTAGATTTTTTTAGACAACAAAATGTTTTGCTTAGCAAAATAAAAATGTAAAGAAGATTTCGATGATATTCTGGTAACACCTCTTCTAAACATCCCACTTAATATGAGGTATAAGTCCAGAAAAGTGCAGAACGAGTTACATCCCGAAGTTATGTACTTTGTTTTGTGGTTTGCTAAGATCCGTAACCATTAACATGAGCAACTGTAATAGTGTTGTTTGCCTTAGTAAACACCACTAATAATTGCCTTAGAGTAAGTTTGTCATAACAATAATTCCCCCATTCACTGGTTTGAATGGAAGTATCCCCAGAGTTGCCATCTTCACAAGATTACTTCATTAATCAAAGGAGCTGCGTGTGGAACAAGGACGGAGGTAATTTCAACGCTGAATGCACTCTCAAACTTCGATGACCAAAAACAGACAATTAAAAACTTCCTGTGAGATTTCCTGAAGACGGGGTTTGGGCTGTCAGTCAGTAATTGGTGATGTCAAATGAAAGAGCAATAGGGAATATTTGCAAGAATGACCGTATTATCAGACAGTGATAGAACGAGGCATTCAAGCCCCTGCTTGACGTACAATATCTGAATTTATGAAAACTCTGAGAGTGGCTGCACTGTGGGGATTATCCACGGTAAACGGACGAGTCAGGGAGGCAGAACAAGAGAGAAAAGATAGATGAAAGGGTACAGTGAGAGTGACTGTTGATTGCCTCATACTGGGGTCTGTATGAAGTGTGAATTGTGAATTTAATGTAATTTATTTAAGAATTTATTTATGTATGAAGTGTGTTTGTTGTTGGTTTGTTTGTTCTTTGTGTTAAATACCTATCTCCAAATAATTCTAAAGTACAGAAGTATTCAGTTCTTATTGTGTGTATGAATATTTTATGATGAATAGTGTCCCTCCTTGGGCTCTGTATGTGTAAAATAAACTGAATGTAACACATGTAATTCGACATCATTACAAAATGCACGTGTCAGAAACATTAAGAAACATTAACATTAAGTACACTTAAGTGGCCTGTTATTTCAATAATAATATCTGAGAGTACAGATTTTAAAAATGTACTTTTGTGATTTGAGATTCACTACAGGTGCACGTTCTATATTGAGGGAATTTTTCCATCAATAAATAAAGTTTGATTTATAATGATTAATTAATGTTTAATTTTTTTATACTTTTTTTTCATATGTGTTATACATTCATGTGAATGTACTTTCTTGGATTGAAAATTTATGGAGGGCAAAATTTATTTTAAATTTTTTTAAATATATATTTATATTTTTAAAAATACAAAGAATGGCCAAAAAATATACATTATTTGGAACAAAATATATATTTATGTAAGTAAGTTTTGAAACATAATATATTAACGTAATATATATATATATATATATATAGAGAGAGAGAGAGAGAGAGAGAGAGAAAGTCAAACTCATTTATATTAAACATAGAAATATTGCCAAATAGGCATTTTGCTTTGACACCAAGTCTTCCACTATTGTCTTTTCAGTCGTCCCTCTAAACTCTGTTCATGTGAGAAGTGAAATCTGACTCCTGTTGCTTCTGCAGTATGGAGCAGATGCTTTCAGTTCAGAATTGTAGCATCTGTAATCCAACTGAATTTCAATTTTAATTTCTTCAGAAAAAAGTGTAATAACAGTGGGCATGGTGGGCAAGTTATGTAATCAGTGTATAGCTGAACACTGGTAACACTGACTACCATAGTAAACCTAATTCAGTACAATTAAGCACACTTGTTTTTCACAAGGGCAGGCTTCATTCACATCAGAAGTGGCCTGGTGATTAGCACTACTGTTTATTCCAATTCCCTCCCCTTTTACTGTCTCGAGATGCAGGATTTCACACAGTCCATCAGTCCACACAGAAGGAGCCTCTCGAGCTCCTGTATATGTGTATAGGGGAAAAGTGTTTTTCTCATGTCAAAAATCAAACAGTGTTCTATTAACTGTGGAGTCATACCAGCTGCTCTCAGTCCTTGGCCCTAGCTGCGTGCCCATCTCTCAGGCTGGGATCGTCTTCTGATAGACCGATGATGAGTCACTGGGCAGAGAGGTGAGAGATATAATAGCAGGTTTGGAGATGCGTGGGATTCTTAGTGGGAGTGTAACAACAGGCTGGATTCACTGAAAGATAAACACTGAAGACTGGCGCAAAGAACTGGTGGAAGGGAGGAAAGGAGAGCCAGACAGTGTGTAAAAGAGAAATTGAGAAAGAGAATGAGATATTACTGTTTGGATCATAAGCAATGCAACTTACAGTCTTGGTTGTCTTATTGATATATCTGTGTTGTATTTTAAGCATTTTAAGTATCTTTAAATGATTCAGTGCCACAAATCTTGCAAGCATTTGTAAATTTGACTAGTTCTTTGTAGCAGTCTGGAAACTTCTGAGCATGTTTTTGTTTTCTGGTGTGATAACAAACAGCATGCCATAACTCGTGAAAACTGGTTATTCATCTATTGAAGAATATACAAAAAATGCAGGTGATATACATTCAGTTATAATTAGGGCTGTCAAATGATTAATCACGATTAATCACATCCAAAATAAAAGTTTTGTTTACATAATATATGTATGTGTACAGGGTATATTTATTATGTATATATAAATACACACACACCTAAATTATATATTTAGAAAATATTTACGTGTATATACATTTATTATTTATATTCTATAATATTTTATATTATATATAAATATATTTAATATATAAACATAACATATTCTTCTTAAATATATACATGCATGTGTGTGTATTTATATATACATAATAAATATACACAGTATACACACATATATTATGTAAACAAAACTTTTATTTTGGATGTGATTAATCGTGATTAATCATTTGACAGCCCTAGTTATAATTATATACTGAATTATAGTTCTGGGTTTTTGGGGGAGGGCATGTAGTCAGATATATTTTGAAATCATATTATTATTATTGTTGTTGTTGTTGTTGTTGAATATTCTGAAGCAAAAATAAAAAAAATTAAATAAGCAATGAAGTAATTTAAAATATTAAACATATTTGCCAAACTTTTGTCCACCAAATCAAAGTAATATGGTGCAACTACCGAAGGGTTCTGAAGGTTTTTTCTAGCTTGATATTTCTGAAAAAAATTAAATAAAATAAATGTAAAAATATATTTAAAACCTATTTTTTTATTATTATTATGTGGGTGTGTACATTCACATTCAATGCAAAGAAGATATGTTATTACTTCCTACTTCATTGTAATACTACACAACATTTTTCTAATTTTATTTTTTTGGGGGACTGTTTAATTTTCTTTTTGTATAGCAGCAATCCTCAAACGTTTTTGTCAAATGAAACCCTTTCATATTCATTTGAAGTACCGCCTGAAATTTTACCTTTATATTTCCGTAATTTAACAATACATGCTCATATCCATGGTTCTCTGATGCCTGTTAATGTTCACAGGACACGCAGGTAAATAATGTAATAAAATATGATTAATATTTTTAGGAAGTCTTTTTTATTGTTTTTTACTTAGAAGTTATTTCTTTATTTTTATTTAACATATTTGTATTTTATTTAATTATTAGCCAGGGGTTTTTGAACCCCAGTTTTGGGGTAACCTTGTTTTATAGAAAAGTACCAAGTTTACAGGAAAGCAGGGGTGTGAAGGGAGCTTTGGGATCAGGAAAGGGCGGACTCAAAGATTGGAGCTTGCCATTTTGCAAAAAGCCCTTGCCATTTTTGCATGGAGTATGCATCAGAGGTTCCATGATTGGTCCGTGGGCGGCCCATCTGAGGCTGAATCTACGTCATTATGACTTGGGAACACTGCTGGAATGAAAAGTGAAGGGTTGGAATGCATTGTACTGGATGTCTGTGTTACTGGTTGGCAGGACATCACTGCTGTTGAATAGACCATGCAGAACTATAGCAGGATTCATTTAGCCAAATGTGTGGCAGCTGTTTTTGTCACTGGAGCATGCCTCTCCATTTTGGCTTCTCTGTCCATTTTTTCCTCCCCTACTTCCCTCTGTGAGTTCCTCTGTGCCCCGTTCCTTTAGGAATGACGGTGGCCTCTACGTGCACTCAGAAGCTAATGACAAATCCAGGGCTAAATCCAGCCTCACCCACAAGACCTCTGATGTGTGTGTATTACGCAGGCTGTGGCTTTGGGCATATGCGTAGTGATGTGCTAATCAAAATATTGGTTAACCATTGGAGGCACCTGCAAAACAAATAAAGAAAGGTATGATGATGGTCCATCTCAGCCCAGCTGGGAAAAACAAACACTCTGACTCATTGTAAAGATGGAGCTCTTCGTATTGATTTTATGCTTCTGAGGTATTTTATTTAAAGCTTAGTCCTTGTTCTATAAAAGAGCAGCAAACATCACACTGGAGAAACCACAGCTGCGAGAACATATATTCAGGATTTAGAAAATAATATGACATTAGCTCATAAAGGTTCTTGACTTGGAATGTTTTTCTTCTTTGAACTCTCTAAACATGTGGTGTAGTCAGGAAACAGCTCTGTTCAGAGAGGATATTCAGTCTATTTCAGAGCCACCTGCACATTATAATGCTCTATAACTATTCATTTGCTTTGTGAAATCTTCATTATTCAATGATGCTGGTAAATTAATAAATATGAATTAATTCTTCTCAGTTCTTTTTTAAAAAGCAGTTAATTCCTAACTAAGCATTAAAAAAAGACAGATCATTCCATCTTAGTTTGTTAATGCTTAACCAAGATGTTCTTAGCTACCATGCAGTAAAATATCAGTTTGAACCATCTGAAGTTAGTCTTAGCTGGTCAAGCGGGTCTAGTTTGATAGTTTTTGATAGCATTGAGTAATTGTTGGTTATTTTGAGATCATCAGGTGGTAGACCAGATAAAGGATCAATGACAAAGAAGTATGTCCATGCATAACTAAAAATGTAAAAACTAAAAATTGTTTAAAACACATGTGCCATGTTCCTAAAATATACTCTTTGTATTCATGATGGTTTATGGTTTTGGAGAAAAAAAAAAAGAAAAAAAAAAAACCTTAATAACATTTTTAAGAAAGGTTTATATATATATATATATATATATATATATATATATATATATATATATTATATATATATATATATATATATATATATATATATATATATATATATATATATATATATATATATATGTTCTTAACCATCAAGTAAAATATTTTCTTTAAAAAAAAAACAAAAAAACAATGACATTGGTGAGTGAATGATTAATTCTGGATGTCTCTTTTATCTAATTTTTTTTTTTACACATATCCTGACTTAATCAATCATTCACAAATGGCAATGTTTTTTTTTTTTTTTTTTTTTTCAACATCACAATACTACATTTTACAACCTGAAGTTACATTACTTTGTGATAAAAAAAAGTGCTAAAAAAGTGCTACAACCTGAAGTTACATTACTTTGTGATAAAAAAGGTAAATTATCTGATATTTTTTAAAACTTACTGACAATCATGAGCTTTCGTTTTTCTTTTTCTCACATCATATGACTTTGGTTTTGGTGGATAGCCCCCCCCCCCCCCCCCAATATTAATAAACAATGAAGCAGATCTTACCTTGATAAAAATGAACTTCACCTATATTGTTTGTAACACTGATCTTTTTCTTTTCTTTTCAAGAATTTCATTCTTTTTTCAGCTTTTTGAAATATAGATTATATCACTGACATTTTTACTTTATTGGGGTAGAAACCATCAGAAGCTGGTTTTAACTGGATTTTCCAGTGGGGTAACACAGGACTTTTGCTGGTGGCATCAGATGGAATAGTGTCACTACCCTCATTCAAGTCTTGGCACAGCATTAGTAGCTGCTCTGTTTGGAGTCACAGCCATGGAGCTGAACAGTTAAGGGTGGAGACCATGCCAGAACCTTCCGAGCTGTTGACAAGGAAGCCTTTCATCTCACTCACTTGTATCTTATGACGGCATCAATCACAGGCTGGCTGCTCTGAGGCAGGTTGGGTCAGCGCCACGGGTAGTTTGGTGTTGGATTTCTGTTGACGGATGCCAGTAGTTTAGCCTCAGAGCTGCACACTGGATATACATCACAGCATACGCAGCACTAGCTGTTAGCCCAAACCTGTCTGCAGTCACAAGGCTTTTGTAAATTAGTTCTGGGTTATTTGAGGTGACTCCATACATAGAACAAAAGCATTACTGCTCCCTCAACACTCCTAATGCACTGATGGTCCCGAATAAAGAACAGTTTGTGACTTACACAAGTTGAGAAATTTTAAGGAACCATGTAAGGGGGAGGAAATGACCACTTGTTGAATATGATGATCATGAATTATGATGTTCAAAATGGGAAAATCATTCCTGTTTATGCCATTTTTGTTTATATGGTGCAAAATAGGGCCATATAAATTGATATTATTATTATTGTTGTTATTGTTATTATTGTTTTTTTTTTTTCAACAAATGGTAAGTGAAAAGAGGTACCAAATCTTCTCTTCTGTTTATTTTTTTATGAGGTTGTTAAAACTTGTACAGAAAACTTGGGTATGTGTGAATACAACCCTTATTTGTGTGATTTTGCTTTTTTAGCAATAAGCATTGAATTAGACATAATAATATTTTTTAAGTAAATAAAGTATCAATACTCCTGAATGGGAATTACTGAGTAGAGTCTATCTTATTTACAGACCAAATGATAATTTCTGATTATTGGTAAACTAATTTTTCCAATGAAATTATTAAAATTAATGAATTCATTCATTCATAGTTTTTTTTTTTACAATAAATTTGGTAACAGGGCTGAATAGTTGATGTTTTTACCAGTACATTTTGTGACACATTAAGAAAATAGATTATGATTATGAAGTTAACAAACATCAAAATATTACACTATTCTTTTATTTATTTTATTTTTGGTCATTTGGTCTTAAACTAACCCAAATTGAATGGTATCAGAATTTATCCTACACCTGAAACCCTGATACTTGCAATGACCTTGTTACCCACTTTTGTTTTATAAATGTACAGTATGTATAGTTATTTTCTCTTATTTAATGTTTATTGCTAGAAGGCATGCAGGGTTTTAAATTGTATCCAGACAACTTTTGGTTACAGGCATGAAAAATAGTGAATGAATGAATTAATACTTTTACCATAAAAATACTATTAGTCTGTATAATTCTTTTTTCTAATTTATTTTTAATCATTAATCTGCTGCAGTTTAAATGAGTCGATGTGAATCTTTTAGACTCAATCAAGAAAAATTAGACATTTGCAAATGCAAATGATTTTGTCTTTAACAGTTTGTGCCTCCCTCACTTTAAAGTTTTGAAGGTACTTGACTAGAGACACATGCAGAGATCATAAGACAGTTGCAGCTGTGAAGCACTGATGTGTGGAACTTCAGCATTCACACCCTTAAAAGAGCTTATAAGTTATAACGTCATGTCCATGAAAGAAAACATGGAGACTGAAGCGTGTCTCAGGTGGAAAAGCTCCACAGTGGCCCTATGTGTTTCATAGCGTTTTCTTTTGCCCAAAATTACAAAGGCCTCCTTTATGAGACCTGCTGATTTTCCTTTGGGATGAGGTATGTGTGATGGTTTAAGGCAGGGTGGAGTTTCTTTGAGCACAAGACTTTTGAGTTACTCGCTCTTATGCAAGTCCTGTGGTCTGGCGTGTGTAATGGACACTGTCAGGCTGTCCTCTCAGCACTTAGACGTCCTTCAGAGACCCTTTTTATTTGCTGAGTTATGCTTGACAGTTTATAGATTTTGGTACTGGCATTACATCTTCTTTAAGTGTTCATTTATTAAAAAAGAAAATATAAAAAAGAAAACAGACAACAAAGGCAAAAAAATAATAATGAACATTTTAAAACACATGCTTGTTGCATCCTAGAAAACCCACAATTTTGAATTGTTTTCTAGGACACAACAAGCATGTAATATATATTACTATAAAGCAAACAGGGTTTTAAATTGTATTTAGATATATTTTGTATTTAGGCAACTTAATAAATTTAGATATGTATTTTATATTCAGAGAACTTGAAAAATAGTAAATAATGGTAGACATGCCTTTTGTATTCAAACTTTTGGTAACATGCATGAAAAATAGTTAATAAATAAATTCAGACATTTATCTTGTATTGAGACAGCTTTTGGTAACAGGGTTGAAAAAATAGTTAATAAATAAATAAACTCAGGGATGTCTTTTGTATTCAGACTACTTTTGGTAACAGGGATAAAAAATAGCAAATATATAAATTAATTCAGACATTTCTTTTGTATTCAGACAGCTTTTGGTAACAGGGTTGAAAAAAATAGTTAATTAATAAATAAACTCAGGGTTGTCTTTTGTATTCAGACACCTTTTGGTAACAGGGATAAAAAATAGCAAATATATAAATTAATTCAGACATTTCTTTTGTATTCAGACACCTTTTGGTAACAGGGATAAAAAATAGCAAATATATAAATTAATTCAGACATTTCTTTTGTATTCTGACAGCTTTTGGTGACAGGGTTATGGAAAAAAAAACTAATATAATAGTTACCTTGACATTCTAAGGTAAACTAACAATATTTTCCTCCTAACACAAACCTCTTAGGGAACAATGCCTTTTATGCAAAGCAACCTACAGTACAATTATTACCTCCATCCTGGGATTAAGTGCTTTGGTGACCTCAAGGGCACAGTGGTGACCCATTCCAGAGACATTCTGATTATCAAGCCTGTCCTTTAATGGCTAAACCACACCTCCACAATTTTGAGGCTGCCTTTTCTGCTAGAATATGCCCTTTGAGTATAGATTCAATGTTTTTGCATGTAAGATGGAACATGTATTGAATTAGTGTTGGGCTAAGTATACGTTTTACTTTCTGCAGGGAGCATATTGACATCGCCTTTTTCTCTTCTCCGCACAGCAAGGGCCGCTTTGAAGTGCTTGGTGGAGGCAGTCTGCGGATCTTAAGCCTCACTGAGGAAGATGCCGGTGTGTACAGCTGCATGGCAGACAGTGTCAGTGGATCCATAGAGGCCCAGACTGTGCTCACGCTGAAAGGTAAGATTAAACCTCACTGCTAAAGGACTAGTCAAGTGAATGTCATGTCACACTGTAAAGCTCTTTCCTCTAGTTCTGTTCAGAGGAAGAGTTGCGTTTTCTCGGTGACATTAAGTTCTGTAATTCGACTGCACACTCTTCAGACACGTTTACAGAAACAGGTATTGGATTCTCTGCAATTGCTCAAGCTGCAGTTTTTGGGACGGGACTGACAGTAGTGCATGAGATGTGATTGTGTGATGATGAAAGCCACATGAGATGGTTTAGACAGGTGTGAAATCACGGAGAATATCTGTCCATCTGCTGAGAACTGATCCTACACTGTGACGAGATGAAAAGATGAAAGAGACCGGGGGGAAACACTTTCAGGCCCTTTACTTTGCCTTTGTGGGTGGGAAAGTTATTGTGTTGGGTTGATAGTACAGTAAATCCAGCAGTTCACAGAAGAGGTGCAATGCCAAACTCAAACTGAGCAGCTCCCAAAATCCAAGTGAGTGTCAAACACTCTCTAGGGTTTTCTTTTACCATGGGCTGTTTGCTGATCATTGTGCATTGTACCAACACAACTTGAATTTCAGTATTTAGGGTTTAGTCTTGAAAAATATAACAAAAATTGGTACAAATAGAAATGTTCTGAATAGAAATGCCCTGGGTTTAATTTTGTCAACAGAATTTATGGTATAATGTGGATTGTCAACAGAAAATCATTTCAGTGGTTCCTTTGCCCATTTCAGTGGTGAAAATTGTATTGAATGAGCACTTCAATTCTTAAAAGTATACTAAAAAAAAAAAAAAAAAATCTGTACTTGCAGTGCAGTTGCAGAAAAAAACACTAAAGAGAATACAGTTTCATGGCTTTGTTTCTTAAAACACTTAAGTACACTTAAGGAACTAAATTAAAACTTTCACTTTATAGTCATTATGGTTTAATAATTGTTTGTTGTGTTTTAAAAAAAGCATATTGATGTGTCGACTAGCTAAAGCATGTTTAAAATACTTTATTATAATTTTAGTGTTATTCAGTATTATTCAATATTGATAGTGAGTAGTGTTATTCAAAGTTAATATATTTTAAATGTACTTTATCATTAAAAATAAACTACATTCAGTAAATGACATTAAGTAAATTTCAGTTCACCATAAATTCTTGTCAGTACAGTTAACAGTAAACTTTAACAATATTTCAAAGACAATATAAATAATTATGAAATTACATATAAAGATCTATTAAATTATAATTAAGTGGGTCAAAAACACTTAATTTAAAAACACTTTTAATTTAATAACTAATTCCGTTTCATATAAATTTAAATGATAAAATATATAATATAATATAAAATATTTTCATTTCATTTAAATTAAGTGAGTATCCAACAACTTTACGTTCAGGTCTCACTTTAGTAAAATCTTCTAAAGTATAATACCAAAAATACCAAAAAATACTCACTGCCTTAAAAATAATAGCCACAAGACTTTATGCATGTTGCAGAGAGACAAGTGTGATAGAATTGCTGAATAACCTAAGCAATATTTATAACTACACTACACTTAAAGGAACTACATTGGTAACACAAAACCAGAAATTAATTTGCCCAGAACAGTAGTCCCACCTCTAAAACATACTTCACAGCTCAAGTTAATAGGTTTTGCTGTATAATGCATGCTGAATAATTCATCCTTTAACAAAAATATGAGATTCATATTTCTGCTTTTAAACCCTCTGGACCCTCTTGTTTACTCCTATCGCAAGTTATTTATTTTATTTTTTTAACAAATCAAAATTGTTTTGCTGTTATTAACATAATGCTATTGATAGAGCAGGTTGTATCATGTGTTTCTGTTTAAAGCATAAAATAAAAAAAAATGACTTTCATGTCTTGTTTGCTCAGAATTTAAAAGTCAACCAGTGGGTGCAGAACAGTTATGAATACATTATTGCATACATAACTAGTCAACATGCAGAGATGTGTGCTGGTGTGAGCAGGTCAGATTGATCTGGGGATTTCTGTGCTCTCTGAGTTTTTGTTATAATATAGGTATGAATCCCAGAATCCTATTAAACTTTGATAGACTGTCTTTTCTGTGCTACACAGAACATAAGGGAGTAGCTTGTAGGTTGCTGTTTCTTAACCTACTCTGAAATGCAGGGTAGATGAATAGAAACAACAGTGTGTGTTGAGCTTTGACATTGTCTGTAATATAGCGGGAAACCTGAGACATGCTCCTGAATGCAAGTGAGGCAGTGAAAAGAGCTGTGTGGTCATTTGAGATGTTTTTATCGTCACTATAATCTCCCTGAAGGAATGTATAGGGAGTGTAACCTAAGGAAGCTTGTTCCGCCACGGAATAAAATCAATTCTGCGTTTTTTTTGCAATTGCAAGTTTATATCTCACCATCCAGACTTATGTTTCTCTGAATTTCAAATTATTCTTCTCTGAATTTTGAGTTTAAATCTCACAGTTCAATTTTTTTTTCTGCCATGGAATGAAAAAAAAAAATAAAAAAGCAGACCTACTGAGTTAGAAAACCCATACATATGAATATTGTATATGTGATGCTAATGTTAAAAAGTAGTTAAATCTCACAGCATGTTAAACTTGAAATATAGTGCAAGGAACTGTGCAAAAGCATGTTTTAGGCCACATTTGTAAATAAACAAGCAGTAAATAAACACTGGTGAATGTTAAGGTAACATTAATGCAATGGGAGCAGTCCTCCACGATCCACTGCAAACAAGCATTCAGGTCTGTCTCCATTTTGGTTTGGACTCCTAACCCTAAGGTTGTGGGTTTGAGTCTCAGGCAGGCGATACCACAACTGAGGTGCCCTTGAGCAAGGCACTGAACCCCCAACTGCTCCCCAGGCGCAGCAGCATAAATGGCTGCCCACTGCTCCGGGTGTGTGTTCACGGTGTGTGTGTTCACTGCTGCGTGTGTGCACTTTGAATGGGTTAAATGCAGAGCACGGATTCTCAGTATGGGTCACCATACTAGGCTATGTATGTCATGTCACGTCACTTATATTTCATGCTATAGGAAGTACATCAGACTATGTAAGTAAAATAGGTTTTGAGTTGTTATTTGCAGCTGATGCAACAATTTTACAGTCAGTGGTCAGCGATATAAGTGCTGCCCTGTGTATGTGCTACTGGGTTTATGAGTGTGAGATATACTGAGTGATTGAAACATGAACCATCTGTCCCGGGTGGAGCTGGCGTGAGCTGGAACCCAGCAGTGTGTGACAAGTGTTTTTCAGCGGGTTGTGTGTGCAGGCCTCAGCAAAACTGCAGGAGCACATACTAACAGCCATTCATCACCTTACCTCTGTCAGTTTGGCCCTGACGCTGCAACTTATGTTAGATATGCTAGTTCCAGATACTGTAGAAGTTGGAAGGCATCCAGTAAGCTTCATTTATCTCAGCTTACATCCAGTCATAGCTTTATGTAGCCATTCTGCTTTTGGTTAGTTTTCTACTGAGAATTGTATTGACAGTCTTATAAATATTAATCGTCCCCTTGGAATTATAAGGTTCTAGGTGCATTCAAAATAGTTTTGAGATACTGAGCTTCAAAGTTTTTGCTTTCCATTCGACTGTGTAGATAGAACCTTTTTGTTTTTAAAATAAAATGTCCCAAAATGTACACAACATTACAAAATCTATCACATAAAGTGAATAGTTTGTCACAGAATAAGAATAAGACGTGACGTTATGTTAATGACATAGTCTTTATCTGCTAATTTACCCTTTGCTCATTCACTTCCATGCATTGTTTTATGACATTAATTTATTCTAAACATTTTTGGTTGTTTATATATATATATATATATATATATATACACACACATACATACACGTGTACACATACACACATACAGTTGAGGTCAAAATTTTACATACACTTTGCAGTATCTGCAAAATGTTAATTATTTTACCAAAATAAGAGGATCATATAAAATGTGTGTTATTTATTTCGTACTTACCTTAAGATATTTCACATAAAAGACGTTTACATATAGTCCACAAAAGAACATAATAATTGAATTTATAAAAATGACCCCATTCAAAAGTTTAAATATGCTTGATTCTTAACACTGTGTTGTTACCTGTATTGATCCACAGCGTAATTTTTTTTTTTTTTTTTTGTGATAGTTGTTCATGAGTCCCTTGTTTGTCCTGAACAGTTAAGCTGCCTGCTGTTCTTCAGAAAAAAATCCTCCAGGTCCCACAAATTCTTTGTTTTTCCAGCATCTTTTGTGTATTTGAACCCTTTCCAACAATGACTGTATGATTTTGAGATCCATCTTTTCACACTGAGGACAACTATCACAAAAAAAAAAAAAAAACAGCTGTGGATCATCCAGGTAACAACACTGTATTAAGCATATGTAAACTTTTGAACAGGGTCATTTTTATAAACTCAACCAATATTTTCTCTTGTGAACTATATGTAAAGTTGTATTCAGTGAAATATCTTATGTGAAATATCTTATTCAGGTCAGTACTAAATAAAAAAAAGTATTTTTATTTTTATATAAAATAATATATACATCTATATTTTTATCATTCATTAAATTATTCCATTAAATTATTCTAAACGTTATTGTGGTTAGTTTTATGAATATCATTTATATAATATGCTATTACATCTGAAATATTTAAATATCAGTACATACTAATTTATGCAAAGATACTGTAAGAGCAAGGGTATCAATCATATGCAAGTGATATGTTATATTTTGCAAAAGTGCAGTTCATATAAAATATACAGCAATTGAGGGTTCTGGTTGTTTGGTAGAGAGGTCATCACAGCACAGAGCAACAAACCAATTACGTCCCAGCAGACAAGCCTGAATCATTCTGGTGCACGCTACCTTGTTATTGAGATGATCTATGTCCTGTTTATCTTCTCCAAGTCAAATAACCTCATTTGCTAATGGGAAGCCTTTGGAGGTTTTGCATTTTCCTCTAGCATATTTTAACTACATTCTGGAGTTTAGGATATTTTTAGAGGTTGAGAAAAGTCAAAAGCAGCATTTTTTCCCCTAATCAAATCAAATAGTTTTCCCGAAATCATCACTAGCATTTAGTTATACAGACATTTGAAGAGTCGTTTCTCTAAAGAAACATATGTTTGGTTTATCATACTCACAGGATTTGTTTTGTTTTATTGCTTTTCTTCACAGCTTCCCCACAGTTTCTGAAGAAACCAGCTAACATATATGCTCATGAAGCCACAGACGTCACATTCGAGTGTGAGGTCACCGGCTCACCCGCTCCCACCATCAAATGGGTGAAGAACGGAGATGCTGTCATTCCCAGTGACTATTTCAAGATCATTGTAAGTTGCCAGCTTGCCCTACATGAGTGAAGAAATGCTGTTGACCTTCTGATAAATACAGTATTTATTCTAGATGACAGAGATGTTCTTGTGTGCCTTTTTACAGAAGGAGCAGAACTTGCTGGTGCTGGGGCTGGTCAAGTCAGATGAAGGTTTCTATCAGTGTTTAGCTGAGAATGACGCTGGCAATGTGCAGTCGAGTGCTCAGCTCATCATATTGGATCAAGGTATGTTTAACTGCATATTTGCTTACATTCAACTTTGTTAAAACATATTTTCCCTTTGTAAACCCTGCTGGAAAATCCAGCTTGGTAGCTTTAAATCGTTTCCAGCTGCTTTAGGATTTTAATTTATGATCAGTAGCTGGTCTAGATTGTTAATCAACTGGAATAAAACTTCTGAAGTTGACCTGGTAGACCTTCTTAATTAAGCTAGTTAGAGATCTGGTCCTGGACCATAAGTTGGTATCACTTGGTTCATCCTGGGAAACTCTTAAATTTTCTGATGTTTAAATCCCGTCATTAAAGTGTTTCATAACCTCTCATTATGCTGTAATGGTGATCCATTTAGTTTCCAACTACATCACAACTATTCATTAAGCAATCCTAAATATCTCAGAGAAACTGGTGGATGTATCCATATAGATGATCTTTTTTAAATACAAATTTAATTGAAGGTATAGTAGTGTTGGTGTAAGTCAGGTGCACGATGCCATCTGCTGCAGCTTCCTCTCTGGCAGTGCCACCTGTTTAGTGTATGTGTGTGCCAGGACTAGAGTTTAATGTTACATGTGCGGTTGAAATGCTGTTCTGGGTGGTTGCTGGGATATTACTTACTGATCAGGGGTGCGTTTCCTAAACAACTGTGTAACCCGCTGCTTAACTAACCTAGCATGATGCATCGTTGTAGAAACTAACTAGTCGTTGATGATGTCATGCGCAGGTGGTGGAGTAATAACTTTTTATTTTATGTTTGATTCATCGCGGGTTCCTTCTTGCGTCATACTCCGGTGTTCCCTTATGCATGTACGAACATGCACACTAGTGTTAATTTTGTCAGCTATTTTTAATTGAGTCTTAGTCTTAGTCCTGTGTCAGATGTAACTTTTAGTTTTTATCATATTTAGTCAACTTCTCCTGTTTTAGTTTGTCAAGTTTTAGTTGACAATGTCTGAGAATTTCAGTCTAGTTTTAGTAAGTGGAAACTTAGACATTTTGTCTTACTGTATAATGGTTAAAATGATGAAAAAATATATATTATCTTGCTCAATTTTAATTGCAATGATTGTTGTCATTTATTTTTGCATTTCATCAGAAGTTGCTCTTTCACCATAGCACAAATCAATAGAATATCAACTCGTATGCATGGTTTATTTGACCTCATCTAATGTTAGTGTACAGATTTATAACAGGATATCAATTAGAGGCTAAATAAACACCAAAGACTTTAGATATACTGTACACTCGCACTTTCTACGTTATGAAAACTGGTGTCACAAAAACCTCCTCTCAAATATTATAACAGAGAAATTCCTAATAGTAATTCCAATAATTCCAAATTGCATTAATGTTTCTCTTTCAAAACAACGACAAAAAGACTCGTTGCTGCACAGAGGTTGCATAAGTAACGTTACAATCCGCAACCACTATCGCAAACAATACAGTCAAGATCCATAACAGAATACAGACTGGATGAATGACACTTTCATTTAAGCAGAATACCTTAAACGGAGATCGCTGAACTCCAGCTTACTTGTACAGTACTATATGTCAGTGTTTCAGATCACGGTGTGTGAATGGTTGCCAGATTGCATAAAGCAAAAAGCTGGGCAGAGGATGTATTTGTTTAACAGGAAAGCTATGATTGGGGGATTTGAGGTCTTGATTCTGGCAACCACGAACATGAACACTCGCATAACAAGAGTCTTGTACAGCAATCTGAAATGCTTTGGCTCCACTTTTTTCAACAAAAATAAAAAGGTTTTGGTAAAGTTTTTGTTTTTTTAACTACATTTTAGTCTCGTCTTTTTTTCATCAATGATATTGCATGCTCATTTAGTCTCAGTTATCATTTAATAACCTTATTATCATCTCATCATCGTCTCATATTCGTCAGGGGAAGAAACCTCGTGGACAAGCTAAAATATATAGATTGAAATGTATATATCTTTAAATTTAAATGAATATATAGATGATATGCTTGCTTGCTTATTGTGCCCAAGAGCCTGATAAATTAAAGTCCACATGTCTTACTAACAAGAAACTATGCTTCTAACCACAGGTTGAGAGCTGTAGTTTCAAGTTTGCAATGTTCTTTTGAGCTATGGTTTCACGAAACACTGAATTGTTGAACTTTGTTGGTAATGATGGAACTTGCAACCATAGTTGGCTAGCAATGCTTTTGGTAAATGCACCCAGAAGAGCCCACCCCCAAAGTCTATGGTATTCTGGTCATTCAAAAAATAGTTTAGCTATGATTTGAGATACCGTATCATTCTTGTACATTCATAACTGAGAAAGACAAGCACACCAAAGCTAAGAATATAGGGCTTTGTTCAGCAATAGAAATAGAGATGATTGCCTTAGCAAGCAGCTTTAAAGGTGCCATGTGTAAAAATTGAGGTAAAAATATCCAAAAAATGACCTACACGCATCAAAAGAATGAGAAGAAATAAGGAAAAAATGTCAAGTTGTAGTGCTGCAGAGATATCAACCTTAATTAGCATTAGCATTACTAGCCACGGCCCGACAGGTGTCGTAATACCAGTTTCGGCCATGGGAGGCGGTATGCGGGCAATATACCCACCAGCCAACCTGCAATACACGAATAACTCGCACGGCTTGTGGGCGTACTTGAACCTGATGTCAAGCAAATCACAAATCAAATCCGATAAGAAAAGGAGCCGAAACAGAGTAAACATCGGCACTGCTTTCCATCGCTGGAGACAACTGATGGACTTGAAAGAAATGAGCTTCGACTCCGAACTTGCAACATTTCTTTTGGATTGGTAAGTAAGATGCCGTTAGTATTTCGCTAGAAGTTTGTTTTATATGTTTGCGTATTTTTTTCGGGAAAGTTATAACATAGAAATGTATCGAAGGCTGTTCGATGGCTAACCGTAGCTGCGTTTGATAGTTAGCTAGCTATAACTTACCCACAGATCCGATCCGGTTTTCACCTGTTCTCTACCAAAGCCCGTCTCTACCAAGCTGATGCTAAAATGTAACATTACCTAAGAAGCTTGAAATGTCTTCGATGATAATGAACCCGAGAGAGAGAGAGCGCGCGCCCCGGCCGCGCGCGCACTCACTCACTATATTCAGAGCGGTGAAGTTTTTGAAAGCGTGTGAAAAGAGTCAATTGCGTCTGTCTCACGGTGAATGCTTGAGAGTGGGCAGCTCTGGTTACATTGGTTGGCGCTAGCTTGGTCAACATCAGCTGTCTGATGTTGACCAATGATGTTGACAGAATGCTGTCTGTCAAATTAATTTAATTCAAATAATTTAATTCAAAAGGTAATATGAACAAAACGAATATGAACATATTCACTGGTAAAGGTGAAGGGGAGTAGCTTGAAGATGTCATGTTTCAAAATCACTTGACATCACCCAACGTTCCTCTGGAGGCAAAACGTCCTTTAGGCTTCGGCTATGGCTCTAGGGTTGTTGTGAAGGTAGGGGCGGAGCATAGAGTTTGTTACTCTAGAGTAGACCAATTCACTTTATTGAGGCATATTGCCCCCATCTGGTATGGAATGTGGAGTATGACTTGATTTTTTTGCCAGACATTACACATGGCTCCTTTAAAGGGGTCATGACTTGTTTTTTTTTTTTTGTTTTTTTTGTAATTATGATTTTATTATGTTCCCTGAGGGGTAGTTATAATATTACTAAAGTTTCTTTTGACAAAAAACATTCAAAATTGAGTAATTTATGACCACTATCCACCCTGTTTCTCATCCTCTGACTGAAACAGTCAGTTTTGGGCTGTTTTCCCTTTAAAAGGGTGGTTGATTGCGATTTCACTTTTTAATGTTAATGTGCAATGTTGTTGTTTGAGCATAAACAATATCTGCAAAGGTGCAGCGCTGAAAATTCAGTGCAAACAGAAATATCGTCTTTTAAAATTCTGGCAGTTTAATGCCTACAAAAATGGCTGGTAAGGGACTACAACAAATTACTTCCCGGGTCCGATATGTCACAGACCCAGATAAACCCCGCCCCAGGAACATATAATGAAGAGGCCATGCTGTGCTGCTTTAGAGAAGAGGAAAAGAAAACTAGGGGTGCACGTAAAATTCTATTCATATATAAACTGCGATTCTATCTTCTAACGATTCTAATGGATTCACAAGTTTCAAAATCAATGTTCCAAAGCAGCGGCTCTTAATACTGTTCCTTGCATCGCTCTGCACATGCTCTGCATCTCTCTCTCTCTCATTCAGATCATCAGATCAGCTCCAACAAACTGTTCCAATTATACACTTATTTTCACATAGCAATGAGAAGCATTATACATGGACGCGCATGCGGTTGCTGTGCTGTATTAAAGTTTTAATCAGAATAAAACCATATATTAAGCACATGTTCTGCGCGATCCTCTTCACTAATATCCTCTGCGTCTCAATCGGGCTCACATTGATAAGCAATATAGATGACACCATTGTTTACAATACAACCGCAGCACATTATGCTGAGGTGAGGGGCGGGACGTTCAGAGGCACACTCGGCGGTTTAGCAAATCACAACACATTGAGCAGCTAACCAATCTTAGCCCATTGTATATTTCTGAGGGAGAGGCTTCATAAAAACAGGAAATAATTGAGGCATTTGTGAGAGAAGGGACAGAGCGGTGTGGAATAAAGGTGCATTATGTGAAAAATAATGTGTTTTTTTAAAAAACAAAGCATGAACACATGTTAGACTGCACCTCATAAACACAATCAAACCTAGAAAAAAAAACAGTCAACCACCCCTTTAAGAGGTCAGTGTAACCAGCCACTTCTATGATTAGTTGACATCCATTACTGCCATTACCGTTTTAAAAATAGTTTTTACATGAAATACGTTACTTACAGTTTGTGCCGTCATTGTTAGGTCCAGAATGGTTGTCACAGCCTGATCTCTGAGCAAAAGTATTTTGGCAAAGCCAGCATCATACTGTGATTTGTTCTCAAAACAGTCAACGGAAATTTACTGAACACACGTGTAAATTAGCACTGATGGGACATTCGCTGAAAATAATCTCTGACATTGATATCCTTTGGTAGCGTATACAAACATGTTGTTTTTCCTCAGCCAAGAACAGCACATCATCTGCCTGGCATCACAATTTTATTGTAAAGAACTACTTCTTCAGACCCACTCGCTAAACATCGACTGAACACCTGTGGGCGTGATAACGATGCAATGATGCAAAAATATGCGTAGTTGTCTTGCGCTGGAGGCGGTCAAATGCAAACGTCTGCGCCCAGGGGACGTCACCTTTGTCCCTCTGATCCAAAAAGAACCGTTTTCTGAGAGTTATTGCATAAATGCTTTTTTTGATTGATGATGAAGACATTTTAAGTTATACAACTTGCAGGAAGTATTACCTCTTCTACATCAAAAGATCAAGGGAAATTCGGTTTCTCATCTCATGACCCCTTTAAAAAAATTTAAATCCAACCATATACAATCAGTACTGAGTGCACAAATTGAAAGCACAAATATGTTGTAAGATTTTGACTGTTTCTGCGATATTTGTATCTTTCTGAGATGAAGCCAGCATCTCTCTGAATTCTCTTTGCTGTACTTTTTGCTCCTTTCATATGAAATGGCTTAAAAACACTTTATTTTGGCAGGCTTCTCAGCTTGTTCTAATTAAAGCTGCTAGACAGGTCTGATTGGAGGCTTTTTGAAGCCTTGGTTCTCACTGCCATCTGGACAAGCACATGGTGAATGGGGAAAACAGTTGTCTATCTTCATTTATTGTTAGAGCTGATTGCTGTGTTTATTAAGTTACAGACTGGGAGTTTGTTGCACATTCTGTGAAACTTGCTCATGTTTTATTTTTTTATTTTTTTCTGTAAGGGAATATATGCTCCCAAAGTCATTAGTGTAATGCAGCATTGTGTTTTCTCCACAGTTGCAATGTTTTAGATTTGACATGCTGTGATTATCTTAAGCACAACTGTAATTGCAGAGTTTTATGCAGATTTGCTCATGATCTTTACATTTAAAAGGGCAGAAAAGTTATTTTGGGTTGTGATCAAAACAAGGAATTCCTGAATGATTATTAAAAGAGACCTACCAACATACAAGCAACCACCCGTAACACCTTAGCAACCGAATATAAATGATTTAAAGACTATTCAGAAAACCTTAGCAACTTCATAGCAATACCCTGGCAACCACCCACAACACCCTATCAGATATGAATCAGAATCAGAAAGAGCTTTATTCCCAGGTATGTTTACTCATACGAGGAATTTGTTTTGGTGACAGAAGCTTCCACAACTTAAAGAGAATGACAGGGACAAAACAAGACACAGATAATAAAAAGAATTAAAAATAGGAAAATATAACAATAGTCAAAAAAATATTTAAAAATATATACAAAACAGACAATAGATGGTATTTGTGTGTACAGTTATGTTATGTACAAATGCAAGGAAATGTAAAATAGTAGTGTTTGTGTGTGTGTGTGTGTTAAATACATAAATGTATAAATAGTGTTGTGTATTACACGTTTATTGCAAAGTTAACTGTTCATGAGATGGATTGCCTGAGGGAGGAAACTTCTTATGCCTGGCCGTTCTGGTGCTCAGTGCTCATATGGTGTTGATTTTTGCACAAAAAGCAGAACACAACATTTTTAACCACATTGTAATCAACTTTTTTAATTTTTGTAGAGATTTTGTGGAGCAGCAGAGCAGTATATGAAAAATTTGAGTCACCACAAGCATTAAAAAAGTGTGAGTCATATAGCTGGTATGAGATCAGGACGTGACCTGACAGTCTGATGCTCTCTCACTCTTTGAGCTTGTTTATTTTCCCCAGATTAATGTTAATTCCATGTTTGCATCTGAATGCTTGTTTTCCTGGCAGTGAATTATTATTATTAAGGATTCATGGCACCTGGAAAAAAACATTTTTTTCTTTCACTTCCAAAAACCTTGCATGGCACCAACACCCCACAAAACCCATTTCCCAGCATCTGTTTCTAAGCAGAGATGAATTTTTTCTGCGGGTTAATCTGCAGGTTGTGCAGCAGCCACTCCAGCAGTGATGTGAAGGGTGATGGAGCGGAGGAAAGCTGTACGGAGCTTAGACACACAGCAGATATCACTCATGGGGGTTGACAGTTACTTGACTAAAGTCATTGGTGGAAGAAGTACACAAATGATAACCGAATAAAATAGTAAAAGTATAAAGTATTACAAGTAAAAAGTACTAATCTATTAATGTCTGTTTTGTTACTCATATGCTTTTATATGTAATCATTTTAAATATACATTTACATTTAGTCATTTAGCAGACACTTTTATCCAAATTGACTTACAAATGAGGACAACAGAAGCAATCAAAACCAACAAAAGAGCAATAATATGTAAGTGCTGTGACATGTATTTGTTAGTCTAACACGGTACACATAGCAAGGGTTTTTTTTATAAATAAAAAGCAAACAAGTAGATAGAAAAAGAATAGAGAACGTCAGTGTTAGAGTGTCATTTTTCCAAATAAAAAGAAAGCAAGTAGATAAAATAGAAATAGAATAGAGAGTGCTAGTTGTTATATGTTTTTAAAAATGAAAACAATGTGTTGACAAACAATGTACTGTGAAAACAGACGTCACAAATATAGCAAATTGTATACAATTTTAAGATCGCTACGCAAACAGTTAGTTATTAGTTTGAAACTCATTTGAAAGCACTTTGCATGGACATTCATTTGAGTTCTTTTATTTTATTACATTTTATTTCTACCTAAAACCTACCCTGTTGAGATGGTGATACACAAATGTGGACATGTTTGCATTCAAGCATTTCGTACAGTGGGCTTAAACAGCTCGCCCTTTCACAGCAGATTTAGCTTACAAGCAATTGGCAGTTTTGACAAAAATGATTTTCATTTACAATAGTCAATCCTAAAATTTAACTTTAGTAACTTACTTTTCACACCATCACTCACGCATGCACTCAAGCTCTGAATCAGTTCACTGAATTGTTACCAGGAGACTCACTCTGACACGATCATTTGAATCATTGAGTTGTTGACTTGAGAATAGCTACAATCTGATCAGTCCAATTCACGAATGAATCGTTCAGTGCAATTTGTGGATCGATTTAACAGGTTCATTGAACAGAATCAGCTCGCTCATAAACAGGACACCAGTAACACGTCTCAGAGCGGGTGACGATTTCTCAAGTTCAAAATAATGAGGAATTAAGCATTTTTAAGAAACGTAGTGGAGTAAAAAGTATGATATTATGCTTTGGAATGTAGTGAAGTAAAAATAAAAGTTTATCAAAATAAAAAGTACAGATACCTGAAAAAATTTACTCAAGTACAGTAACAAAGTAAAAATACCACTAGTTCTTACTGGACTTTGCAAGTGGGCTTTAGTCCCAGGTATGCTTGTAAAAAAGTGATAGATGAAGCTTCGCTGTGTGTCTGAGCACAATGGCAGACAGGGTGATTGATCTGAGAGCATACAATGCTGATTTGGGCTATATTTATGTTTATATCTCAGCTGTAAGAGCCTGTGGAGCCATAAAACATAAATAGTATGTCTCCGCTGAGGCCTCTCTCTGTGTTCATATGACACTTTAACTAGGCCTGTGTGCCAGACTCGGCTAACAGAAGAGCAAATATGCTGCTCTTATTTATGGCCGCAGAAAGAGCCCTCTAGCTGCTTTCCAACATCTCTGCTTGGTTTACAAGATTCATCACTCACTGGTTGGAATATTGATGTGATTTAGTTGACATTATAAAGCCTGTAGCTGTAACTAAACTCAAAGGAATTATTCTGTTGGAGAATCAAGAAATTAAATTTCAACAAAATGAAGAAATAAACTAGTTTTATGAAGTACCAAAAAGCCATTTTCAGAAAGCAATACTAGATTCAAGCTTATTGTACAAACGTAAAACTTTGTTATAGATAACACTGATATGGATTTGTTGGCCATGCCTTCATTGTTCATTTTTGCTACTTTTGAATGTCCTTTTAAGTATAGTCTTTATTGTTCTACACTTATCCCGACACAGGCTTTTGAAATTTTAAAATCAATGAAATGATGTGAATTATTATGTTTAAAACTATGAAAATCAAACTAAGAGTGACAAAGCATTTCAATAATTATTGTGTGGAAATTATTTATTAAATTATTTATTTAATTAATTTTTTTCAAAAAATGTTCTGCTTCTGTAGCATCATTTATACCACAAAGAACAATTTAGCCCTCAATACATTTTTTTTTATTTTATTTAGTAAACAGTGTCAGTGAAGAGCATGTTTAAGATGAAATAGTGTACCAGACATGTGAGGTGTGAAGAAAAAAAGACAAATTAAGGTAATTAAGCACTGAATGTGCACTTTTTTGATGTTTTTAAGATGCTGAAAAAGTATCAAGAAATAGTTTTTCTTAAAAAACATAAAAACATTTGCCCCATTTTTTAAAGGGGTCATATGATGTTGCTAAAAAATAACATTATTTTGTGTACTTGGTGTAATGAAATGTGTTTATGCGGTTTAAGGTTCAAAAACCTCATTATTTTCCACATACTGTACATTATTGTTTCTCCTCTATTCCCTGCCTTTCTGAAACGCATCGATTTTTACAAAGCTCATCGTTCTGAAAAGCAAGGTGTGCTCTGATTGGCCAGCTGTCTACTGCGTTGTGATTCGCCGAATGCCTCAAGTGTTTGACGGAAATGTTACACCCCTTACCATACTTTGATGTCGTGTCCCAGTGTGACGAGACAAAAACAATAAAACCCATTACAAACGAGGCACTTGTTGCATCCAGTGTGGACATAATTACTGATTATAATGACTTATACTGTCCTTTTTTATGTAAAACCATGTCTGCATTTGTGATCGGAGGAACGGCAAACAACAAATCTACACTGCTCAAAACTTGCATTTGAATCATCAGTGGCAAATTCTTTAAATATAAAAAAAACGTACTTACAGACCGTGAGTCAGAACAAACGGCATTGTAGGCTACTCTCCCAGATTCAGGAAACAGTCCTCTGTAAAATGCGCTCCACACACACAAATATTTGGGTTGAATTGTTCTGGAACAGTGTTGTAAATACAACTTAACCACTGATTTCTAGTTGTGTCCTCTTTTGCAAGGCCAAACAAAGTAGTTTCGCTTTTATAACGAAACACACAGCGTCTCCACGACATCATATGACGCCTTTAAAGAAGGTTGTTTCTGTGGCATGAAAAATTTGTATGAGAAACCGCTATGCCTATCACAGATATAAAAAGCCCATAGGTTAGCTGAAATACACTTTAAAACTCTAAATTGTATTTTGTGAATTCTCATCCTGAACACACCGTGATTTGGTGTGATATAATAATCTCATGTTTGATGTTAGCTTGCTATTCAAACAAAGTGCTATTGCATGTACTTTTGTGTACAAATACCCCGAGCCAAAGCTGCTCAAAGGAGCACAGTGATATTTTTGGTATTGTGACTAAGCATGACAATTGGGACTAAAGTGCATGTCAGAAAATAAATGACTTGAGTTTGAGGACTCTTTGCTCTTTGATGAAGCAGCCGGAGGTTTAGCAGGTGCAGGAGGGAATGGGGGCTCTGCTTGCTGACCCAGAGGGCTGCTATAGCTGGGCAGAGAGGAGTGGGTGTAGACATACAGTAATGACATGCCAGATGGGCGTCTGCCTTCCCAGCAAACACCGAGGAAGTCCCCTGCCAGTATCATGCTGCGACCCATAATCCTGTGCTTTCGTGCTGGGCGGTACGTCCCGCCGAGGCGCCCGTGCCTCCCCCTAGATCTTCCCTGCTGCTCCGGCTTTCATCTCTCAGACTATGGAAGCAAGGCGTCTCAGGAGATGGTGCGCTGCTCTTCATCACGTGAGAGACCTGTTTAATCTCAACAGGGGTGTTGATGGCCTTTAATCCATCATCCTCTCGTATTCATGATGTTTACTTTGAAGAGATAGACTGCTGTCACCGCTGCAATGGTGCCCGCTTCAGATTCAATGCAAAATCGCTGCGGGCCAGCTATATCTCCAATGAAAAATGACCAAGACTAGCGTGTACCTGGCTTCTTGAATATCATAGTAACTCTGTTTATTAAACAAATGCTACTTTTTGCTTCCTTAGCTTGATTTGGCTTTATTTGCTATAACAAAAAAAATTGATTATATTGTCAAGAAAAGCCTGAAGATATCATGAAATATCTAATGAATCTTTTACTTTTAGAATTCTATGCACAATGAAAACATACTGTAACTTTAACTCAAAATATTCTGCCCGCTCCATTTATCAATTTCAAGCTCAGAAATCACTTCTGTTTTGATGTCAAAACTACAAATACATTAACACATGATGGCTTGGCTATGCATAACGGTTGGAAAGAGTGTCTCTGATAATTTTAGTGTGACCCAAAATGGTTTATGCAGCAAATTGCAGTGGAAATTGTTTTGTAATCCTGTCACATTGTAATGCAAAATTATGCAAATAGCCCTCTTTTCTTTTTATTCGTTTTGAACTTTTTGTTCTATTCAAAATGTTCTCTCCTTTATGTGACTGAAGTTAACAATGTACCTAACTGTATATTTTTTTTATGATTAAATGTTTCCAATGTCCTCTGTGCTCACATATAGCAAACTGTCTGTTTTTAAAAGTTATATTCCATCTTAAATAAGTTCAAAGATGATGTGTGCTTCATAGTCGACATACCATGGAAAACTTTTGTAAAACTATACTGTAATTGGTCTAAGAAACCTATCATGGTTGTGACCATTAACAGCAAACAGCTTTATGAAATATATAGAAGGAGAACAAAGCGATAGATATGTTTGTGGTTAAGCTGCCCATTTCTCCTCTTAAAAACACTCATATTGGGCTTTTAGCTAGTGTCTATAAATCAAGAGCTCCTTCTCATTTCAGCAGCAGTCGATTCTGTCATGTTATCCCATGAGTACAGGTGAAGAACACAAACCTCAGTGAGAATAAATGAAATAACCCCGTTTTTATGCCTTCAAGCCCTTCCAGACCCCTCACGATAATAGCATGTTCCCTCAGATAAATAGTAGAGAAGGTGTAAGATTTACTGCCAATGGATGAAGTCTTTATGTGTGCAGCAGGAACTATGTCGCATCTCTTGTACCGTGGCCATTTCAGTCCATACCCATCTGTGTAAGATGAAAGCAGGAGCGTTTAAGTGGTCATTAGCAGTGCACTGCGCTCCCTCTCTCAGACAGCGACATCATAAGGTGATGGAGGTGAATGAGGCAGTCTTTCCTAAATTTATATTTTTCCCATATCCTCATGATTCTTTGGTGACCTACATAGTACATAACCATTATTGCTCTGAGCAGCCATTTCTGTTTTAATTTGCATATTCCCGAAATACCATTTGCTTAATATTAAAATCATAATTACATCGATTTACAGCAAACATGGAGTTAACAATAATCCTTTTGCATTTCCATTTTACACCAAAGGCCTTGTGACCTTTTTGCTTAGCTTCAGTGTGTATCATTAATAAGGCGATGTCACCATCTGTTCCAATGGCAGCAGCTCTTGCTCTCTGCTATGAATAGAATCGGTATTAATCTTCTGCTGCTCTCCACCGTACATCACATGACTGCGTTCACCATCAGACAGACACTTAGGAGACTCTTGAAGCTGATGGTCGTGATCATCCTGATAACCTCCTAGTTGAATAAATGTATGTTAAAAAAAAACGTAGTCATTAAAGTTATTAAAACTTCAGCTTGGTGTTTTTTAATAGTTTTCTGCGTAGAGTAGATTGAGATTTACTTTAGCATCTTCTGTGTTTTTTTTTTTTTCATGTGTTGCGATTGAACAGCCGCAAAAACAGTTTACTCCTAAAGGCCTGTTCACAGCAAGACAAATACTCAGTGCGAAAGGTTGGCACAGCAGACTCTGTCATTTGAATGAATGGCTGTCAATGTGTCTGTCGAGACTGACACACACATTCTCATGCCGTCAATGCGACATGGATCTTCTAATGTCTGCCAGCCAACTTTAGTAATACAGTCTGAAAACACTTTCTTCTCTGTGACAAGAAGGTGTATAGTAAACATTGCTTTCATTCATTTCATTCAACCTGTCTGCCTTTGTTTACGCATTGATTCACAAAAATTGGATCAAACATTCTTGTTGGTTTAAACAGGCCTTGGCATTGTGAGAACTTTAAAAACTGAATTCTGAATGACAGCGTGCAAAAAAATAAAAAATACTCTCAAAACAGCCATCACCTGGTCTAGAATACAAATGCAGATTAGCTGGAGCATAATTTGAGCTACTTTTATGATGCTGTTGATTTTAGTGATGATTTTGAATATAAGTTTTGGCATTCTTTCCATAATCAAGTTCATAAAAACTGTACTTATATGACTAGAAAACAGCTGCCCCCCTTATTTGAGCAAAATGGCTGCCAAGTGAACTGACTGAACCAGAAGGAGAAGAACAACTACAGAGAGAATGTCACGCACCACACAAAGCTGAACCAGAGATAAATGCTGAATGATTTTTTTTCTCCCTGCGGTTAGACAGATGAACATTGAAGGCTACTCTTTGTGGAAAACTGTAATTGCTACAACTAATGTTTAATTTGCTCTCCGTCTAATGGATCTTGTCATTTAGGGGAAGCTATAAGCTAATGAGTGCTGAATGCAGTTCAGAATAAAGTAATTTGAAGAGCATAATGCATTTTTTCAACATTATATGGTACTTTTAAACCCTCGGTTAACAAGCAGAGGGAAACTGTATTGTTCAGAGTTTGCTTTTTAGAGCTCAGGAGACTTATTAGATATATATTTTGTTACACTTCTCCTAAAATTCCTTAGGGTACATAAAAGAAACAAATGAGACTATTAGCTATAAAATCAATGTGTATAAACACAGCTCAGACCATATGATCTTTCATATCGAAATCTCTGGTTTTCAATTCCATACTTAGGTTTATTGCAATCCATTTGTTCTTAGTCTCTGTTCACTCCCCATTCTTTGGTTTCATTGTTCTCATTTGTTAGTTTTATTTCCTGTACAATCCACAATCGTGTCCATTTTTTTTTTGAGAGAGAGAGAGAGAGTTATTATCAGAAATTCTCTGCCATTTGAATCATGGACCTCATAAGTTTTATTGATCTTTATGACAAGATTTTTAATGGAAATGAGATGAGATATTTTCTCTGGTGCTGTATGCTGATTGTGTTTCAGTCTCATTAACATAGAGAAAAAAAGGACCAAAGTATTACTTGTTTTAGACATTTCATTACCTACTCACAGTCAGCGGATCATATGTGAATGAAACGGGACATCAATCATACATATAATGCTCTCTTGATGTTCAGTCCTTCCACAGCTGCTTCTTTTGGCAGATGCAAATGAAACACAGTTTGTTTCATTCAAAGAGCTGCTGTTGCCAAAAGCACAACTTTATTGCAGTCCACAAAAGCAAATAATCTTGACACATTTTTAGAGCTGCTTTGTGTCAAGTTTCACTCCGCTGGTAAAAAAAACAACAGTCAGACGTTCTTAGATTTAACCACAGAGGCCTCAGCATGAAATATTTAGCATATCTGTGTGAAGATCGTAAAGCCTTGGACCTTTAGATGTGTTAGTGGTTGAAATGGATGGCCTTCGTGCCTCATTCTTCTTTGGATCAGCTTGTTTTTTTCCCAGTTACGCTCAAAAGAATAGTTGTTTAGTTTACACAAAAAAAAATCTTTTTATTCATCCACTCACCTACATCCAAAACCCATATGACATTGACAGAAAATCTTTCTCTTCCATACGATCAAATATGCTACAAGAGTGCTGTCATTGATGCTGAAATCTCATTTGTGCGTATGTACAGTGCATAGTTATGAAACGGCACATATTTTTTTGCAACCAAGTGCATTTGGTTTCTGCAAATGCCTTTTGATAGCTATACTGTAGTACAATAGTTTTAGTGAATAACATTGTGTCTAATTTTAAGGTGATCTACTTTTTTAAGAGTGGAAATTCAAAAATATGCCTCCTGCAATTCAGCTTTCCATCATTGTTTCCACTTCAGCTGTTTGTTTTCCAACTACATGCCCGACATTCTTCCATTATGATTGCATTATTCATGTTTCTTTGTGATTATTTCACTGTTTTGTTGATTTCCTGTCATGGACGCCATTGTGTTATGGTTTTTGTTCTGTTTTTTTCTTTTTATGTGTTCCCTCTGTTCTGTTCTTCCCTCCCTCCCTGAATTTCTGTGTGATTTCACTAAACACCCATCTCCACCCTTTATTTCTGCTTTCACTCACCCCCTCCACTCACACCACCCCACTGTCTGCACTCAAAGATGTAGCTATCCCCTCCCCCCCTCCCACCTCACTGACCCGTGCCACTACTGACCGTCTAATGCCAGGCTCCAGAGGCAGCGCTGGTCCCACGCCCTCCGCCCCCCGTGATGTTGTGGCCTCCCTGGTCTCCACCCGCTTCATCAAGCTGACCTGGCGCCTTCCTGCTGAACCGCATGGAGATGATGTCACCTACTCAGTCTACTACAGCCTGGAGGGAAATAACAGGCAGGGCATTTATATATCTATCATACATACATACACAACTTTTGTGAACAACTTTTATTCAGCAATGATTTATTAAATTAATGCAAAATCATAGTAAACATTGTTGCAAAAGATTTCTGTTTCAAGTAAATGCTGTTCTTTTGGACTTTCTACTCACCAATGAATCCTCAGCACAATTGTTTTTAATATTGATAATAATAGGAAATATTTCTTGAGCACCAAATCAGAATGTTTTCTGAAGGATCATATGACACTGAAGACTGGAGCAATGGCTGCTTTGCCAGCACAGGAATAAATAGTAATAATACAAAAAAAAAAAAAAAAAAAAAAAAAAAAATATATATATATATATATATATATTAAAATAGAAAACTATTTTAAATTGTAATGATATTTCACAATATTAGTGCCTTTTCTGTATTTTTAATCAAATAAATGCAACCTTGGTGAGCATAAGAGACTTCTTTCAAATACATAAAAAAGGACCTAGTTTGAATGGTATTGTACCTGCAATTATTTATTTATTTAATATTACAAAAACTGTAAAGAATATCTGTAGGTCATGTTTAATCCTAATATCAAAAGAATGAAATGTAGAAATTATATTTTGTTTAAGAAAAATTAAGCTATCCCCCATCTCACTACCTGATTTTTTTTTTTTTTTTTTTTTTTTAAATCTAATAATGTAACTGTCATAACTGGAATATATTATTTCACATTTAACTCATAAATTACTTTTTGTAATGCCTTTAATGCATATTTAAGTAAATAAATGTACAAGTATTTATGTTACTATTTAAAAATTACTTTTGAAAATATTGCATTACAGTAAAGAGAATCTAATGAGAATCACTATTGAGTATAATGACAATAAAAAAAAAAAACGAGGTAAAAATACAGATGCATTATGGTAATAAGATTTGTTTTTGTGCTTCCTTGTCAATAAAAAAAACATTAATGCAAAATAAAAAATATGAATTGCACAAAATTGGCTTACTTTTATGCAAATAAATAAATATATTTTTTATATAAAATAACTTTAAAATGTAATATAGTGCTTATATAATTATGTAATAAAAATATAATACATTTATTGTAGTAATAATAATGTAAATTGACTGTAGTGAAATGTAATCCAGATGTTTTTATGACGTTCACCCTCCAAGAAGCCTTTAATTATGAATGCTATTTATTATTGTATCCTTTTTTTTTTTTTGCTATTATTTTATGTCACATGTTGTTCTTATTAATATTTATAATGCCATTCTGTATGAGATGTTATTGACTACAGAAGAATAAGAAAAGCTTTATACCAACGAATCAGCGGTCAGCTCCTGTTTCAGTCTCGTGTCACGTTGTTTCTCTGATGCTGTATAGGGAGAGGATAGTGAACACCAGCCGTCCAGGAGAAATGCAAGTCACCATTCAGAACCTCATGCCAGACACCAAGTACTCCTTCCGCGTGGTGGCCCACAACAGAAACGGCCCTGGAGAGAGCTCAGCGCCTCTGAGGGTCGCCACCCAGCCCGAAGGTAAGATCTCCACTTCCTGTTAACATACTTATCCAATCAGAATGTGTTTAAATGAGATGGACTAATTAAAATCTGATGTTTACTGGCTTAACACAGTTGCATTACGAATTAAGCTCTGACAGGTATCAGAAGGCTATATAATGCATGAAATCAAGCTTGCGTAGCTAGTGTCTGACATGCTTTTTTGGGCCTATGAGATTATGCTGAACATTTTCTCTGGATGTTTTCTTTCCCAAAACCTCCCCAATGCCTCCATGTCAGTTTAAAATCTCATTATATAGCTAAGCACAAGTAAACATCTGCTGGCTTTTAAGCAAATACTACACCTTTTGAACATCGCCGAAGGTATATGGCCAGAATCCATCAACATGAAACATTATCAGCCCAAACACAGCACAGGAGAAGCTGTTTCTGGGTCAGACTTGCTCCTCTGTGCGTCCTTGGCTCTGACTGCTATAAGCACTTCATAATGTGTGTTAGCAGGATTCTGGCACTCCCGGGAATCCTGCTGCTAGGGATCGGCCTCTGAGGCTGACACACATATTGCTGTGAACATTATGAATGAATCTGAACACAAGTCATCTATGCACACATACACACACACACCCGTAGAGCGCACTTAATCCAGTGTAGGCGCCCCTTCCCATCCTGTAAGACATCGGTATCAAAAGCAAGCGTTGATGTTGGACAGAATGAATGTCTGTGGAACTGAGATAAAGTGATTTCTCTCTGTCGTTTGAGATGCCAGAAATGCGTGATCAAAGTTTGAAAAGTGATTCATGTAAGACACCAAATGCAGTTTATTTTAGAGCTCGAGCATGAAAGGTGGTTCAGGGTAACCAAAACTGGATGAATGTATTTAAACAGTTGTTGCAAACATGTGGCGAAGTGGCTGGAACTTGCTGGTTGTTTGTTGCTGGTTCAAGCCCCTGTGGAACCCAAAAGGAGAGGTTTTGAGGAGCATTTGTACTGCTCTTCCCCATACAATGAAAGTATGCATATAGTGACCACTGACCAGAGACTGTCATGTTCCAGAAAGGACATAAAAGAACCAAAAAGGAAGTCCGTACTATTTGTAGGTTATATTTCAAGCCATATGGTCACACTGTGGTGATTTTTAGCAAATAATGACCAATGTTTTAGCCTGTTTCTCATATAAGTCCCTGCATTTGTGAAAAAAATTGTGCTTAATTGTATTGAATGTGCACTTTTAGTGTATTTCAAATCTTAAAAGTATATTTTTAAAAAGCTTGCACTTGCAGATAATATAATATTAATAAAAATAAAAAGCCTCTTGTGTGTACTTAAAGAGAATACACTTTCACACTAAAGTACATTTTTAAGTTCTACTTTAAAGTACTTTTTAAATCATTATCTTTTAATAATCTTTTGTTGTGCTTTAAAGAAGTACACATATTTTGATGTGTTGACTAACATAAAAAAGCACATGTAAAGTATTGGATTATAATTTGAACAGTAGTGTATTATTCAGTATTACTATTTAAAGATGATACTGTATGTTTTAAACGTGCACTAAATTGCAATAAATCTGCAATTACAAATATATTTAAATGCATCAAATTTAAGTTTCACTAGAAATAGCATTCAAGTATATTTTAATTGATCATAAACGCTTGTCAGTAATTTTGGCAGTACACATTACTGCCCATATTTCGAAGACAGTATAAGTAATTATGCATATAATATTGCATATGAAGATGTACATAAATCCTACTTCAGTGAGTCAAAAAGCTCAGCTAATTGCATTTATGCTACATTTTAATGTAATTGCAATTAACATGCAGTTCAGTTCACAATTAAACATATTCTGTTCTAACTGTATTATTTCTGTAATACATACTTATTTTATAATAATGCTTTAAAGTGTCCTTTTTTCATAGTGGTGGTCACTCTATGCTTTTGTTTAATGAAAACGAGCAGCATGAACATTATTCATAATTTCTTCTTTTGGGTTACATGGAAGAAATAAAGTCACACGGGTAGTAAATTATGAAAGAATCAATTTTTGGTGAACTATTCCTTCAACAGCAGGTTTCTCCAGTGGGATTGTTCCTGTAATAAGAGTATTGTGGGTCGCTTTGGATAAAAGTGTCTGCTAAATGACTACATGCTAACTTATTTCAAAATTGGCCAGTTGTTTTATGTCCATGCTATTTGAATTCTACTATATTTCATTTCATGTAGAGCTCAGTTTAGATTGGCTTTACATGACGACTTCCTGAAGGCATGTCAGTTGTGAGCGTGTTGGAAAACAACAGATTTAACGGACACTCATCAGAGCCCATAATTGAATGTAATGATTCATGACCCTAGCAAGTAAACAAAAGTTAAGCAACATAGAATCTCATTTCCATTCTCTCCGCTCTGCTAAGCAAATTAAATAACGTCAGCCTTGCAGTTTGAGCTGACGTGTGTTAGTCTGTTTTCTGCCAGAGGTGTCTGCCGACACATGCCACTGTCATATGCTCAGCCGAGAAGAGATATCTCTCTCTATTCGAGTCGATTTCAAAGTGCTTTATTGGCGTGACTGTTTTACAGACAATATTGCCAAAGCATCAATGGAATTATCAAAGAGAAACAGTGATAGACAAAAGGTGGCAGTAATAAAACATGAAATGATAAATTATAATAGTTTTTCATATTTTTCTCCATTCTTCCTAACTACTAGTCCAGGTACCTGGCCCTGCTCCAAACCTACATGCAGTGGTCATGTCCCCCACCACAGTGAGTCTCAGCTGGGACATGCCCCTCACCGGCAATGGCGAGATCCAAAACTACAAAATCTACTACATGGAGAAGGGCATGGACAGTGAGCAGGTAAAAGCATCTTCACCCAGCCTCTGTAATATCCTGTATAAAAGCATTGTGATATTTGATAATGCATGTGAAATGTTCATGCTGGAGAACAGATGGAGCTCTGTGGTCTGTCCTGAGCACAAGCTTTTGTATATTTTTATTCTAGATTTTGTTTATTTTTTATTAGTGAAAACTTCTAGTCCGATTCCAAATGTAAAGATTCATGTCTAAGTTGTATAAGAATGTGGTTTTTTTTATAATATTCATAATAGTAACTATAGTTTCATGTATTAATTTAGCGGATGGTTTTATCAAAAGCTTCCTAGTGAGGAGTGTATAAATATTTATAAAAATCATGAATGGATCAAAGATAAATAATGTTAATTATGAATAAAATGAACTGTTAATTAATTATTAAAAATAACATGTTAAATAATTAGCAATTTTCCGTCTACAATTTTGTTACTGATGTCATAATTCAGCCTTTATCTTGAATCTCTCTCTTTTCTATCAGGATCTGGATGTGAACACACTGTCCTACACCATGACTGGACTGAAGAAGTTCACAGAGTACAGTTTCAGAGTGGTGGCCTATAACAAGCATGGACCTGGAGTGTCCACTGAGGACATATCCGTGCGCACATACTCTGATGGTACTTATAATAAATCTAGTCTTTTTGTTTTGTTTTGCTAGTCAGTTTCTTCCCCAAACCCCTACACTTTTTCGCTCCGCAAAATAATCATAATAAGGGGTCTCTTACAAGAGCTCAACCAGGCAATAAACAAAACCAGCATTAAGCCAACTATCATCTATATCCCTGCTGTAGTTACTGTACATCAACAGAGCAATATCACCAGGGTCCAAAATTAACTTTATGCCACACCTGTCAGTGGTGAGTGAATTGACCTGTCAGTGAATTAAAAAATTTAAAAAATTGCTGGGCATAAAGATTTGTTACCACCCATGAAACTTTATTTTTTTAGTTATTACTTTATATTTCAGCTGGGGACTCGTGAGCTTCTAGCCACCTGTTAAAAGTTTTATGCTCACTGTTAAATTATTCTTCCAAGGCCATTTCTCTTACAGTTTCTGTGAGATGGTGTCAATAACCTTTTCTAAATTGTGTTGGTGAAAACAGCATTAAAATGCCATGATGTAGTGCTACGAGATATATAAAAGAAGCCATGGACAGTGGTGAAATGTACAGTTTAGTGGTCATTATTTAAAAATATTGGCCACTCAATGCTGGTATTGACCAGAATCAGAATCCAGTCCACCAGAGAGCCATTTAAGATGAAACACTACCAACAAATCCATTGTTCATTCAGCTCTGCTCAGTTTTGAGATGTTGTCTTCTTTCAGTCTAGTGGAAAGAAAATATCCAAAATGTAAATTCATTTGTTATGTCATGACACTTCTGTGGATTTCAGTTACAAAACTTATCTTTAAAGTCCATTTTCTCAAAATGAGTTTTTTTCCCCCTCATGCAATAAGCCAGAAATCTAGACTTCAGGAGCACACAACTGAAGGTTTTTACAGAAGGGCTTGCACATTTAACATTCACCTCATTTAACATCCATTTAACATTTGTGGCTGTATTTTCTGATTTATGGAGCAATCAAAAGACAGATCCCATCAAGAAAAAAGCCTTTAACTCTAATATGTCAGCAAAAAACTTTTAACCATAAAAACATTACTTTACAGAAAACTTTGTCAAGAAAAAAGTGTCTTAAAGGCTTTATTCGTCCCCAAAATCACAATTTTGTCTTCATTTTCTCACCTTGTTAAAGTTGTTCCAAACCTGTATGAGTTTCTTTCTTCTTTTGAGCACAAAAGAAAATATTTTGAAGAATGTAAGGAATTAAACAGTTGATGGTAGCCATTGACCGGGTTGGACCCCCTTTTGCCTTCAGAACTGCCTTAATTCTTCGTGGCATAGATTCAACAAGGTGTTGGAAACATTCCTCAGAGATTTTGGTACAAATTGACATGATAGCATCACACAGTTGCTGCAGATTTGTCGGCTGCAAATCCATGATACGAATCTCCCGTTCCACCACATCCACAAGCTGCTCTGTTGGATTGAGATCTGGTGACTGTGGAGGCCATTTGAGTAAAGTGAACTCATTATCATGTTCAAGAAACCAGTCTGAGATGATTCGAGCTTTGTGACATGGTGCATTATCCTGCTGGAAGTAGCCGTCAGAAGATAGGTACACTGTAGTCATAAAGGGATGGACATGATCAGCAACAATACTCAGGTAGGCTGTGGTGTTTAAATAATGCTCAATTGCTACCAAAGTGAAAATATCCCCCACACCGTTACACCACCACCACCAGCCTGAACCGTTGAGACAAGGCAGGATGGATCCATGCTTTCATGTTCTTTACGCCAAATTCTGACCCTACCATCTGAATGTCACAGCAGAAATTGAGACTCATCAGAACAGGCAATGTTTTTCTAATCTTCTATTGTCCAATTTTGGTGAGCCTTTGCGAATTGTAGCCTCCGTTTCCTGTTCTTAGCTGACAGGAGCGGCGCCCGGTGTGGTCTTCTGCTGCTGTAGCCCATCTGCTTCAGGGTTCAACGTGTTGTGTGTTCAGAGATGGTATTCTGCATACCTTGGTTGTAACGAGTGGTTATTTGAGTTACTGTTGCCTTTCTATCTGACCTCTGACATCAACAAGGCAATTTCGTCCAGACAATTGCTGCTTACTGGATATTTCCTCTTTTTCAGACCATTCTCTGTAAACCCTAGAGATGGTTGTGCGTGAAAATCCCAATAGATCAGCAGTTTTTGAAATACTCAGACCAGCCCGTCTGGCACTAACAACCATTCCACGTTCAAAGTCACTTAAATCCACTTTCTTCACCATTCTGATGTTCAGTTTGAACTTCAGCAAGTGGTCTTCATCACATCTAGATGCCTAAATGCATTGAGTTGCTGCCATGTGATTGGCTGATTAGCAATTTGTGTTACCAAGCAATTGAATAGATGTACCTAATAAAGTGGCCGGTGAGTGTATGTGTATATACTGTATATATATACATACTGTGGAAATCAATGGCTACCGTCAACTATTTGGTTACCAAAATTTCTTAGAATTTTCATTTTGGGGTGAACTATCCCTTTAATGTGTTGTGAATAATAAACTGGGGAAACTGAAAGCCTGTTCTTGCCTTAATAAAAGCTGAGGATATGTTAGCTAATGCTCTTCTCCCTCTGTTCAGTCCCCAGTGCTCCGCCACAGAACACGACGTTTGAAGTGCTGAACTCTAAGGTAAGGCTGTATGACTGTCAGGTTGTATGGGCTCCGGCCGTGTGCCACCAGCTGCTGCTGGGTAAAGTCTACAGTAGTTCTGATGAAGGCGCTCCTCTGTTGCTGTGATTTGATGAGCTGCACATCTGTGCTCAGCTAGAATACTGTCACAGAGCTTTACATTCTCATTCATTCTTCCTCTATTCACCTCCCCCTCTTTCTCGAGATACAAATGATATTTGTCTAGCTGCCGGGGAATACGAGTCTTCCTCCTGTTGTTTTTATTCATGAGACTGTTTATGTTTCTAGTCATATGTAGACAAGTGTCTTGGGCTGCAAGAATGCATTTAGCACTTTTATTTCATCGTATTTGCCAGGGCAAGCATGACTTTTGCTTTTGCACATCCTTGGAATTTCAACAAACCCCAGAGCCAAACTATTAAAGTCACCGTGAAATCAAAACTGACAATTCTTATTTATTTATTTTGGAATTTCTAAAATTTATGTTAAAATAACTTCCCCTCCATCTCACAACATGCGAGACCGCAGTGTTATTTTAATGGCATTAAGATACTATGATATTTTTAAATTGTTTGATTTTTTTATTTTCCTTTTTCCTTTTTTTTTTTTTGTTAAGTTTTTGTAAAAAAAAATTAGGCATGTCTATAGTAAATAACAGTCAAGGTCTATAAAAGGTATGAAAGTCGTCATCAGAATACTCCATCTGCCATCAGACATGCAATCTGGGTTATTTTGGTTTTCTTCGCTTACAAAAGTGTTCCCGTCACTTCATATAACCCAGATTGCACGTCTGATGGCAGATGGAGTATTCTGATGACGACTTTCATACCTTTTATGGACCTTGACTGTTATTTACTTGGCAGTCTATGGGACGGTCACAGGCCTCCCAGTTTTCATCCAAAATATCTTAAATTGTGTTCAAAAGATGAACAAAGCTTTTATGGGTTTGAAACGACATGGGGGTAAGTGATTAATGACAAATTTTCATTTTGGGGTGGAGTATCCCTTTAAGCACAAAACCATTAATGCTACAGAGATGATGTTCTTAAAATGTTCTACTGAAAAAAGTATTAAACATTAGACATATTTTGTTACCACAACATCGTAGATTTATTTCTTGGTATGACTATTTTACATACAATATTGACAAAGCAAAACAGATGACAGACAAAAAAACATGTCAGGTTAAATATGAATTAATATGCATGTATGTATATAAAACGTAACATTCAACAAGACATTAAAGAACCCATCTATAGACCTTACTTAGCTCTGTACCTTCTTTCTTCTGGTTAGTATTTCCACAGCATAAAGGTAAGATCTTACAGATTTATGCAGGAACCACTTGTTTTAAAATCTTCCCGCTCTACTGACATTTGTTATGACATCCGCTTCGAACATTATGTACATGATAACTCTACAATAAGTAAATTCACTTCACCAGCGATGCTATAGAGCAACCACAAAAACAGAACTTCAAAGACAAAATTCTAAAGATGCCTGCGCATTGTTTCTCTGGTCTATCGTTAGAGATCTGTTATATCATGTATTCCGTGGTATGCAAATAATCTGCGTAACATAGTACTGCTTAAAGTTATACACATTTTGAGTAAGGAAACATAAATAAAGAGTGGGACGCACTTGGTAGAGTTATGTGCAATAAGCAGTGAAAAAGAACTCAATGCAGTGCTTGCGCTGACTGACACACTGCCAAAGCACGCGCACTGAAAGCCCCTCCCAGACAGCATGTGATCGCGAAAACAGATCTCTTTCATGTTTTATTGTGCTTGAATGGTCAAATACGCACACAGTAATGCCATAATCCCTGTCGTGTTGAGTATTCAAATAAACACAGTCTGTTATATGTTAAATAAATGAAAAACAGTTGGGTGAAAACCGGATGTGTTTCAGTACATTGGTTTGGTCTTAAAGGGACAGCAGCCTTATTTACCTGCTGCTGTCTGTCATTATTAATGTTAATCATGTTTGATTGATACAGCGCATTGTTTTATTTATACACTTTATTAAATTTCTGTAATATTTCTTAGTACATGTACACAAATAAACCTAGCCTATTGTAGCTGAATTAATTAAAGGTTTATTTCATATTTATTTGTTCGGTTGTTTTTGTCATTTTCAGCTTTTTCTTATTTTTAATAATAAAAATAAAATAAAAATAGCTATATCGAGGTACATATCGTTATCGTGAAATAAAATTTCTCATACCGTGAAATAATATTTTGGTCATATCGCCCACCCCTGTTAAGACTTGTATGGCTTAATATAACATAAATGATGTCTCCTACTGAAATATGTAGTAGAAAACCCATGAAAGATTTAAAACTTTATAAAGACCCACGTCTTTGTTCTCTTCACTTGCCTTTGAGGCTTTTAGTAGACCACAGCTACTGAAAGAGCTTACAGGTGAAGATGGATATAAGCGTAGGCTTAACCCAAATGTTGTACCATCGATTTTTCCAAACAAGGAGTCTAAACGCCCCTGGATATTGAGTAAAATCCACGCTGAGAAACTCCTTCAGTGTCTGCGGCGTCATGATAAGCGTCAGCATCTAGCGTTTCTTGTCTCTGCTGTCTGTAAGTTCTTTCAGAAGCTGTGGTCTACTAAAAGCCTCAAAGGCATCAGGGCTAAAGTGGAGAGAACAAAGACGCGGGTCTTCAGGAAGTTTTATTCGTTCACAGGCATCTTCCCATTATTTTCTCCTCTTCTTATCGCTAAGAAAGCAGTGAAGCCTTACATGGCTTCTCTTGTTACCCTTCGCTTGAAAATTACAACCAAAATCCACACAATGTGGTATCATATCAGTATTTTATTTTCCAAGTTGTGTTGTGGTAAAAATAGCAACAGGTAGCAAATAGCAAATAACGCTGTTAGCTCACCGAGTGCGACCATTTGACATCATCGAAATAATGACACCCCCACAGTCCAAAATATGTATAAAACTTTGTGGAGTTTTTAAATAATGTAAATCTTTCATGGGTTTTAGTTAGAAACATCATTTCTGTAAGAAACATAATTTACGTTATATAATATGTTATATTAATCCATAAAGGTTTTAATAGCCAGTTTCTTTTAAAGGTAAAACACCCTAGCAAGAGCATATAAACCATTCAGAACATGTTAGCAACCACCTAGAGCACCCTAGCATAATGACAGCAAGTTTTGCACAGGCATAACTTGCATTTTCTTTAAATAATGCAACAATCCAGTTCAACTGCAGTCTCTTTTCATTGTGGGTTATACACAGATCCACACACTTTCAAGCCTGTAATGGGTTTTATGGCTCAGTAATTAGCACTGAATAATAATGAAGGCTTTAAGTCCCAGACAGAAGCTTTTTTCAGTTTTGTATAAGATGGTTAATTAGTGGGCTTCTACTGACTGTATCAGGACCCCCTCACGTGTCCCTGGGGTGCTACGCAACAGACAGGGGGGATTCAGTCTCAGTGTGTATAATGAACACAATGACTTACTGCACGTGAGGCCTCCACTGGCAGCACCGTGCACCCTTGTGACCCATAAGTCAATTAAAACAAGTTTGTTTGGCTGAAAACACAAGCAGTAGTTAGCGCGGTAAACTGGAATTGGTAGAAAATTGAAATACAGTAATTGCATACATGGTGCAGATTTAATTCGGTTTATTCCCTTATGGCCCATGAACACTGCAACTGTGGATGCCATTAATTAATTCCCCACCCACGCTGGGCGGCCCCTCTCCCTGCCTTCATTATCCCAGCAGGCACCGCGGGCCCTGCAGCTAGCCTTTTCCATCCATCCTGAGCTGCATTCCCGCAGGCTCCTCTACACTGCACAGCTTTATCTATTATTCATGGGTTCGGAGCTGGCTGGTTTTGCTGCTTGCCCAATGCCCTCTGCTGCAGGACTGATATACTTGCACATGCTTAATTACTTAGGTTAGATGCCTACACACAGGCTTGTTACTATGGTGACTTTGCATGTACCATAGGTGTCCGGAGGAGGTGCAGCGCTAATTCTCCCCTTTGATACACTGTGGTTATTGCTCTGGAAGGAAATCAGAATGTGTGATATTTAGAATGTTTTTTTGGTTTTCTCAAATGTGTAAACTTTGTAGAGCATCATGGTCAGATGGCAGCCTCCACCAGCAGATGCTCAGAACGGTGAGATCACCGGCTATAAGATCCGCTACAGGAAGGGAACGAGGAAGAGCGAGGCGGCGGAGATTACTTCTGGATCGCAGCTCTATCAGCTCATAGATGGTAAGCTGAACAACACTTCAAACTCAGAAGAACTGACAAATATTTGGTTGTTTTCAAGCTGTTGACTTCGGTCAGTAACTGTGTCATTTGGCTGATGGACAGCTCAGTTCCAAAATCTACTGACAGACTTGACTATGCAAATTCTGTAATTTCTACATTTTTTCCAAATTACAAAAAAAATTAAAAATATAAAAAAAAACTTTTTTCTAAATATGTTTTGTTGTTTATTGTTTAAATTGTGTATTTAAAAGTGGTTAATATATTTTTAAATGTTAATTTAGTTTCCAAATATTTGATTTAGTTTATAGATAGATTATTTTGACTAATTTAAAAATGTATTTATAATTAATTCATTAAATATATATTGTTAAACATTTACATATATATTTATTTCGTATTATATTTTTACACATTATCTAAATATTATATATGTATATATAATATATAAAATATGCATACATTATAAGATATTATTATAGGCCTGTCAATTTAGTTACTTCAAGTTAATTTAGCACAATTAATTATGAAAAATAATGAACAAAACTGACACATTTATTCATCTCCCCTGATCCCATTTTGAATAATTAATTAGTGTGTCATGTAATTAATTAGATATTTTTTTTTAATCTAGTAACAGCCCCAGTGTATCTGTCCTTGGCCATCCTACTCATGATACTGGCATAAGTGTCAGCCATTGGAAAAACCCACATTGGTTGAGATTTTTTATTTATTTATTTTTTTGAAGGCATGAGTAAATTTTGTACATACCCTTGTACACCAGCGCTTTTGCGCTGCCATGTCAACCCCACCAACTGCTCTGGAAAATATATATTTCTCAGACATTACAAAATAGATGAGCCTGCAAAAATAAAGCCTCATGTGACAAACTCTATCCATTAATGAAACAAAAGTGAGAATTAAATTCAAAGTAGATTTCAACAGCTTCATGGGAGTCATGCTGTGGTTGGCATCAAAGAGCATAATGGTTGTTTTCTGTTCCATTTGAGATGAGATGTTTGATAGTTCAGAGGCTCCCACAAGGCTGTAGGAACAGCTCTGACTTTTGCATTCGACACTCTAAGCAGACGCTTATTAACATTTTAAAGCAATTACAACCTCTGGCTTATTTAACGACAGCAGGCATTCCTTCATCTGTGAAAACCACAACATGCCCATTGCATCAGACGTGAAATTATGAACATTTTTTTTTGCTTTCCCCCTCTGCAATCTGTCAGTTCTCATTTTGTTGTTTGTGTCAGTCCAGTGTAATTCATATTTGTAGAAGACCTTTATAAATCAGCACTCCAGGCAATACTGTAGCGTGTAGGTCAGTATGTCGTACAGCAGAGCCAATGATGATGATGCGGGGGTGGTTATCGATCTTATCTCGTTAAATGGATTGAGAAACATGGAGCATTGTGAAGCATCTTTCTGTTTGTTTCCAGAGAAATGAGCTGACTGGTTGATTGAGATGTGGTGCTTCACTTTTACAATTGCACATACTTAGGGTTAGTGATTTAAAGTAGCAGCGCTCTAGGAACCAACCAGAACATCCTAGGAAGCGCAAACAAACATAAAAATTGAGTTAAGTTGTGCACTTTTAGCTGAAAATATTTGTTTTACAAAGCTTGTGAATATGTATATGTAGAACCAAATTCAAGTGAATCAAAAGCTTGTATTGAAGTTCTTCTTGTATTTTTCAGGTCTGCAGCGAGGCACTGAATATATGTTGCGAGTGTCTGCTATTACGGTCAACGGCACGGGTCCGGCCACAGACTGGACCACTGCTGAGACGTTTGAGAGCGATCTGGACGGTAAAAACAGGCAGATATCTTGTGAGTACTGGTGCTTGATTAGAATGACAAAGTGTAATTTTGCCTGTTCTTTGGTTTCAGAGACAACTGTGCCAGATGTCCCGAGCTCCTTGCATGTGCGCCCACTTGTGAACAGCATTGTAGTGAGTTGGACACCGCCAGAGAACCAGGACATTGTGGTGAGGGGTTACACCATCGGCTATGGGATCGGCAGCCCTCATGCCCAGACTATTAAAGTGGACTACAAACAGAGATACTACACCATTGAGAACCTGAGTAAGATCTTCCATTATAATTATAATGGGGCTTTGTAAAAATACTTTGTTTATGAAAAAATATATTACAAAAGGGGTAAGACAATACAAACAAAATATATTACAAAAGGGGTAAGAAAATACATTTAGGGTGAAATTAATTTCTAAAATGTTTTTAGTAAATATTTAAATTGAACATTGAGTTGGAGCTTTTAAATTCAATTAAACATTTATTAAAAAATAAAATTAAATAAATATAAGTAAAATTAATCAAATAGATTTATGTAAATCTATTTCAAAATATATTTCAGAAAATGATTAATTAATAATTTTATTTATTTATTTATTTATTTCCCATGTAGGACTATAAAAACTTGTGTAAAAAAGAACTCATAATTCAACTATTTCAAAGTATTAAATGACATTGTCTGTGAGAAAAAAAAAGAAAGAAAAGGTTTATGCTTATTGTGATGATACATACCAAGTTTTACCATATCACTATATCCTATAATACCAGGAAACTATATTATCCACGGAAGCTCAGTGGAAACTGAATTGGTCATTTTAATTGACGTTTCTAATCATACACACCTTCATGACATGAAGTAGCAGTGAAGAACTGTTGCCTCTAGAAGTGAATTAAAGTAAAGAGAATTGGGTAAATGGAGTGTAGGTACTCAAGAGTGGGAGATTTGGCCCTCTCTCCACTCCATTGTAATTACATTTGAACGAAAGAGAAAAATAATCATCAGAAGAAACAGCATAATTTAAGTTTTTGTGATTCATCTAATTACACAAGAGCGAGAATCAATAATGGTGTTTAAATATGCACCCCTGCTAGGATGATGAATATGGTTGAAGCTCTCAGTGGAGCTGCGGGCTTGATTAGCTAAATGATTGTCTTTCTCCCTGCCAGATCCCAGCTCACACTACGTTATCACACTGAAGGCCTTCAACAACGTGGGGGAGGGAATCCCTGTGTACGAGAGCGCTGTCACGCGACCCCAATCAGGTAGGTCACGGCCGGCACCACTCAGCCTTATAACACACCACACCTACAGCTCCAACATACTCCTCCATGATTGCCATTACAAAAAAAAAAGTTTTTAATTAGAGCTCAAGAAGCTTGATGTCTGCAAATCTCTTCTAAAACTGCATTTCTGTTATTTCTGGGTAATCATCTTGACAGTATGGATATGCATAGTGGTTGAGTGTTTGATCTCATTAGAGACCATCCTAAGAGTTCCCCAGTAAACTTGTGGTCTCTAATGCTTCTGCTTCCTAGCAACCAGAGGAATTTTCATGATTATAAGATACAGATAAAGCCATCTGCACTTCACAACTGAAGTGGTGCTTAATAGCGCCGTGCATGATGGAGATGCAGAGGTTTGATCAAACACTACTCTTACCCGACAACATAAAGGAACATCTTAACATGACAGACAATTCCAGGAAATGAGTCACAACACCATCGAAGTGAACATTGACATGACATAGCTAAGTAGCACTGGTCAAAGATTGTACTTAACATTTTAAAACACTGGTGATTTCATTGTTGTTCAAGATGGAATAGCCATTTTTATGAACCTTTGGAAATATTTTGACTACCGAATGGTTCACAGAAAAAACTTAATTGTGATTGCATTTTAAAATGTGATTAAAAAAAAGTTTTCAGGTTTACTGTGCATGTCTGTAGGGCTGCACAATTTATACATCAATATGGCTATGAAAAAAAAAAATATATTTTACATTGCATAATTTTACATTGTACTTCTGTATACTACTCGATCCCTTACTGGCTAGTTTTTATTAGCATCAAATTAAATATGGTGTCTATGCTCACTAAGGTCCATAATATGACCAATAATACATTAAGAGTGCCAACAACTTGATTCACACTGCATAGGGAATGAAAGAGTGAAAAACTGAAGCTGGCCACTTTCTGAACTCCAGAGGATTTCTCACCTCCCGTTTTGATCAATGGTACACTCTTATTACCTCCCAGTATGCAATTTTCTACATGGCATTTCTCATTTCACCTGGTTTACCTTTAAATGAACTCAAGGAAACCTGCTGCAGGGGCTTTGAAGATTTCCTGCAGAGCGGCTCTTCCACCGTTAAGACAGAACGTTGTAATCTATACTAACAGATAATGTTGACAGTTTTGCCTCTTCTGAGAGTACCAGAATATACATACACATTTAGCTTAAAATAAGATGTATTTTGTAATATTCTGTTACTGCATGAAAAGAAGCACTTCCAGGAAATCAGTAAGTGAATTACGGTATGCTAAAGAGTGGAAAAAGAGTGGAATCTTAGGAAAACAGGTGATTTAAGGCAGGCAAACAGCTTTAAATCTATAAAAGGATCAGACTTCCAGACTTATTTGTTGTGCTGGTATTTGACGATATCATATCAGTAAAACCAAAGCTGCATCGCACTTTGAAATTATTTTTATTAATTGGATCTCCAGAACCTTGACTCAGACAAGGTCATTGATTCCACAAATAAAAATGAATAGACAGGAAAGAAAAATAAAAACCTTTTCATTTGCCTATTCATTAGAGCAACAGATCTCAACCTTTTTTCATTAGCTGAACACTTGAGATCTTGAAGCACACATAATAATATGAGATTTTCTAACCTTGCATTGCATAGCCTATAATAAGGTATAGTAAATGTAATTGCAGTTGTAACATTTGACATTTAGAGAGGAATCATGAGCATTTAAAAAGTATACAAGTGTGACCTTGCTTTATCCAGTGCACTTTATTGTAAAGACTGTAGTTTTGCCCTAACAGCATTGTTTTATCCATGTAAAATTCTAGATGAGGATTACTCTGAATCTAAGGTCTATCAGCAAAGTCCTAACCATTTTGCCCACAATTTAACAGCTGTACACTGTATTCCATGCTCTTTGTATATGAACTCCCACTGTCCGAATGATCATTTTCCTCCTTTATTTGTGATGTAGCTGGTAGTGAACCAAGCTGATGTAGTTCCTCGACTCATTGTAGATGTAACTGTAGCTCTGGATGGTTTTGTGACTGTCTCTTGATATTCTGTTCTAATCCAATATTTCTCTCTTTCTCCTTTTCCAATCCCACCTCCACAATCCTCCCTTCCTCACCTCCCAATTTAACCCATTAATCCGTTCTCCCCTTCGTTACGTCTCCCGTCCTTAAACCCTCCCCTTGTACATGTAATCACGCTCACCTTTTTTCACCTTTCACCTTTAAATTTTTTTTTGCCATGGGACATTGTGTAATTTGCTTGCAGACCCCATAGACCCTGATGTTGATTTGTACGAACTTTTCCATGCTCCATACACTCCAGTACCAGACCCTTTACCCATACTGCCTCCAGTGGGTGTTCAAGCCTCTGTTCTGAGCCACGACACCATCAAAGTCACCTGGGCGGACAACTCGCTGCCCAAGAACCAGAAGATCACAGATGCACGTTACTACACAGTGCGCTGGAAGACCAACATACCTGCAAACACAAAGTTTAAGGTATGGTTAGCAGAATCTAGGCTCCTCGCAGCGTCTGCCAACAGAATGAGGTAGTGGAAGATGGAGAATCTTTGGTTGTTGTAGCACTGACATTGATTTTTTAATTTTAGGTGGCTAATACCACCACACTAACTCACACTGTGGCGGGTCTTAAACCTAACACCTTATACGAGTTCTCGGTCATGGTGACCAAGGGCCGGAGGACAAGCACCTGGAGCATGACTGCACATGGAACAACTTTTGAAGCAAGTATGTATTCAAGATGGGGCAGGTTGTGGCCTCATCGTTTCAGTTTATTGACTCATCAAGCAGTGATGTTGTACATGTAAATGCTCTCAAGGAGCAATAAACTTTGCATTTACATAAAGTGTGAAGGTATCTCTGGATTTGTAGTCTTGATTTATTTTATCTTTCTCCCCAGTCCCAAGTTCTGCACCTAAAGATGTGACTGTAGTGAGCAAAGAGGGACGACCACGAACCATCATCGTCAACTGGCAGCCACCTTCAGAAGCCAATGGCAAGATAACAGGTGTCAAAGTTATATTAGAAATATATTACCAGTTAGAGACAGTGATGATTTAACTTGCCTGTTTTATCATTACAATGTGCCTCTGTATGACTTTTTCTCTGCCTTCCGGTTACATCATTTACTACAGCACTGATGTGAATGCTGAAGTTCATGACTGGGTCATTGAGCCAGTAGTGGGGAACAGGCTTACCCATCAGATTCAAGAGCTGACCCTTGATACCACCTACTACTTTAAGATCCAGGCGCGTAACTCTAAGGGGATGGGTCCCATGTCTGAAGCTGTCCAGTTCCGCACTCCTAAAGGTAAACCAGCTCATTCGTGCTGATGAATAATGACAATCACTGCTGCCTGCTGAAAAGACCAGAATATGTTGGGTTATGATTTCAAAAATACAGCGGGATACTGGTGTAACCACCAGCTTTCTTATCTGGCTTGACCAGCAAGATGTCCTTGATCAACCAGAAGAGACCAACTAGACTATAATGAACTAGCCAAAACCAAAGTGGACAAGTATGAAATTTCATGCTGTTCTTTTCAGCAGGGTTCGGTTGCAAAATTGTAATTAGTAGGATTTAATATATTCAGCTATCATATACACATACGCTATTTTTAACCTAATCTAGAGCTTAACCCTTTGCGTTTACCCTGACCTCGCCAAACTTTCATACTGGCTCATGCACAAGCCACCCATAGGGTTCTGCTTAGCTCTGACTGCACGCCTCTCTCCCTCTAACCTGTCTCCTCTCCTTCTGCTTTGTCTTGCTAGCTGAATCCTCTGACAAAATGGCTAATGACCAAGGTAATTGCTCTCTCTTCTCTTATTCCACTAATGTCCTCAAACTGAAGTGAGCAGCTTGTTTTCCCTGCACACTGAAATGTATCAGCAGTCACGGAAAAATCAAGCTGGTGTATAGCAGGAAAACATGTCATTTGCTTGCCTGACTGCCGTTTACTAGTTTATCAGCAAAATGCACATGTGGCTAATACTTCATACTACTAACAGTCTTTGCCCAAGCACATTTTGGTCAAATGATGAGTGTGATGCTCTTCTCTGAAATACAGCTTGTGGTTTATCTGTTTAAACTGCATGTTATGGGTGGATGTGTTTTAATGTGAACTTTACACAAAAGCTGTAGATTCCAGTGTGCCACCTGCCAATTTTTCTTATCTGACCCCTTGTAGCTCCAGGTATATTGGTGAAATCAGGAAGACCCTCTGCACCAGAACAAGGTTTTGGATCAGTTGGTAATTGCGGTTTTTTATGTTTCCAAAAATACACTGTAGAAATCCCCTAGCAATGGCTTTTCAATGATGTAGCATACCAACAATCAAGAAAACGCCTTAGTACTGTACCTAGTACCACCAAGCAATACCGTAACAACCACCCAGTGGTCACTAGCAACCACCTAGCAACGCCCTTGCAGTGCCTTACAACTGCCTAGCAGCATACCATCAACACCATATTAATACCCAGCGAACACCTAGCATCCACCTAGCACCCACCTAGCACCCTACATATGCCTTAATAACAGCCTAGCAACCCCTTAGTAACACCTATCATCACCTTGCAACCACCTAATAACCTAGCAACACCTTCCTTAACAAGCTCGCAACCATATAACAACGCCTTAGCGGCGTCTTGCAACACCCTATTACCAACATATTAACACCCTATAAAAAAAACGAGCAAAGGCTTTGAAATGCCCTAGTAGCAACCAACCAGTTGTCCCTAGGAACCACCCCAACAACCTAATAACAACCTAGCAACCACTTAACAACACCCTATTGGTGTCTTGCAACCATGTATAAACACCTTATGAACAACATATTAACACTTAGCAACCCCATAGCAAAAATTCAAGCCAATTCCCTCTATATTTCTGTCTTTCAGGCCATTCTTTCATAAACATTTAAGGCTTTAAAAAGTTTTGAAAACTTTCAGGCGAGAATTTGACGTGCCAACATTCAAAGTTTGCCTTGACAAATTTTCCTTTTCTTGTAACGTTATAACCATTGGTTTTCCATCTTTCAGGGAAAACAGATATGTCTGGCACTGGTGATAATCACATCCTTATTATCGTCATAATTGTGTCTGTGGGTGCATTTACCATCATCCTGGTGGTGGTTGGTGCCTTCCTGTGTACACGCCGTACCACAACACAGCAGAAAAAGTAAGTTCCTCACAAAGTTCAAGTTTAGATCTCCTTCTGACGAACAGTCTTAATACTCAGTCCTGGCGTGAGGGTAAACTGTTTGATATGATCTTCAGGAAACGTGCAGCCTGCAAGTCTGCCAATGGATCCCACAAGTATAAGGGCAATTCCAAAGATCTGAAGCCACCAGACCTCTGGATCCACCACGAACGCTTGGAGCTGAAACCTATCGACAAATCGCCTGAAACTAATCCAGTCATGACTGACACACCAATCCCCCGAACCTCCCAAGACATCACCCCGGTGGATGCCTCTATGGATCCTATGCTCCAGAGACGTAACTCCTACCGTGGTAAGAACTTTGATTTAAAGACCCCATGAAATCCAAACGCAAAGAGTTTTGTTTGATAAGGCCATCTATATACACTTAACAAAATTATAAACGCAACACTTTTGTTTTTGACCCCATTTTTCAAGAGCTGAACTCAAAGATCTAAGACTTTTTCTATGTACACAAAAGGCCTATTTCTCTCAAATATTGTTCACAAATCTGTCTAAATCTGTGTTAGTGAGCACTTCTCCTTTGCTGAGATAATCCATCCACCTCACAGGTGTGGCATGTCAAGATGCTGATTAGACAGCATGATTATTGCACAGGTGTGCCTTAGGCTGGGCAGAATAAAAGGCCACTCTAAAATGTGCAGTTTTATCACAGCATAATGGCACAGATGTCGCATGTTTTGAAGAAGTGTGCAATTGGCATGCTGGCTGCAGGAATGTCCACCAGAGCTGTTGCCCGTGAATTGAATGTTCATTTCTCTACCATAAGCCATCTCCAAAGGCATTTCAGAGAATTTGGGAGTACATCCAACCTGCCTCACAACCGCAGACCATGTGTAACCACACCAGCTCAGGACCTCCACATCCAGCATCTTCACCTCCAAGATCGTCTGAGACTGCAACAATCGGTTTGCATAACTAAAGAATTTCTGCACAAACTGTCAGAAACCGTCTCAGGGAAGCTCATCTGCATGCTTGTCATCCTCATCGGGGTCTCGACCTGACTGCAGTTTGTCGTCATAACCGACTTGAGTGGGCAAATGCTCACATTCAATGGCCTCTAGCGTTTTGGGGAGGAGTTCTCTTCATGGATGAATCCCGGGTTTCACTGTACAGGGCAGATGGCAGACAGCGTGTATGGCGTCGTGTGGGTGTGCGGTTTGCTGATGTCAATGTTGTGGATCGAGTGGCCCATGGTGGCGGTGGGGTTATGGTATGGGCAGGCGTATGTTATGGACAACGAACACAGGTGCATTTTATTGATGGCATTTTGAATGCACAGAGATACTGTGACAAGATCCTGAGGCCCTTTGTTGTGCCATTCATCCACGACAATCACCTCATGTTGCAGCATGATAATGCCCCATGTTGCAAGGATCTGTACACAATTCCTGAAAACATTCCAGTTCTTTGCATGGCCAGCATACTCACCGGACATGTCACCCATTGAGCATGTTTGGGATGCTCTGGATCGGCGTATACGACAGCGTGTTCCAGTTCCTGCCAATATCCAGTAACTTCGCACAGCCATTGAAGAGGAGTGGACCAACATTCCACAGGCCACAATCAACAACCTGATCAACTCTGTGCAAATGAGATGTGTTGCACTGCGTGAGGAAAATGGTGGTCACACCAGATACTGACTGGTTTTCGGACCCCACCCCCGGACCCCCCAATACAGTAAAACTGCACATTTTAGAGTGGCCTTTTATTCTGGCCAACCTAAGGCACACCTGTGCAATAATCATGCTGTCTAATCAGCATCTTGACATGCCACACCTGTGAGGTGGATGGATTATCTCGGCAAAGGAGAAGTGCTCACTAACACAGATTTTTGAACAATATTTGAGAGAAATAGGCCTTTTGGGTACATAGGAAAAGTCTTAAATCTTTGAGTTCAGTTCATGAAAAATGGGGGCAAAAACAATTTTTTTTGACAATAGTTTTTCTCTTCTGAAAATGGATTAGAACCCTCCTTCAATACCCTCTACAACTGACTATAAGTAGCAAGTAGCTATGATGTAAACCTAAAGGCAGTTGCACACCAGATGAGAAGCGCAGTGCCGCACCACGTCTAGAACAGTTCATACAACAAGTACAACACAATGTAGCTGGGCGCCGCGGACAGAAGACGTAAGGCACCACTGATGTGCGTACACTCATAGAAAACAATTTGTCCAAATTTAAAAGACGTTGCGCTTCTCGTCCGGTGTGCAACCGCCTTAAGGCTGCCTAAAAAGTCCCTTTGATATGTCCAGCAGCAAAATTCCTGTTATCAGTAGGAAACCATACATCAACACAGAAAAAAAGACTTGTTACCATTTCATGGGGTCTTTAAACTGCCTTCATCTCTGCATAATCATTCCAGCTGCTGCTTCTGAAGGATGCTTCAAAGTCATGTCTACTGTTTGTCATTATTGCTTGCGATTGGCATGTTACTTGTCTAAAATGGAAAAACTTGCAACCTTTTGTTTTCGTGGCATGAATGGTGATGTCCATCTGCTGCTGCTCTCCTGATATGTGTGTCTACACTGCCCTCTAATGGACAAACAATAGAATCCCAATGCAATAGTGAAAACAACACATGATCTTGGCAACTGACTCTAAGAAGTCAGCTGGTTGTCTTCATATGGCTCTTGTATTTGGAGCCTGTTGGGTGGGTAAGCCTATCTCAATCTGATTGGCTGGTCACTGTCTGATTTACAGGCCATGAATCAGAGGACAGCATGTCTACACTGGCAGGCCGTCGGGGAATGAGACCTAAAATGATGATGCCCTTTGATGCACAACCTCCTCAGCGTAAGTGTGCGATCCTGAACCAGGGACCGGACACCCTTAATTTGGCCCCTTTTCTTTCAGTTAGGATATTAAACAATTTATGCTCTTTGGAATAATATATACTTATCAAACAAGTTTCCCTGAGTGCATTATTGTTGTTGCTGGCCAGAAAACATACTCTACTCAAGTACATTTTGAAATGCATCAGAATTTTCAGGTCAACTGCTGCCATTCCAGAGCAATGGTCTATTGCTCAGCAAGAGACAATTGCTCAGCAAATTAGTTAAAGCTAGTTAGGTTAACAAACGGCGACGAAAGAACAGGTTAGCCAAGAATTTGCATCTGCATTTGCATACTTGTCTAGAGTATGTTTCTAGCCCTACAATAATTCTTTAACCTAGCAACATACTGTAGCATGTCTTTCAATCTGTGTTGTTCTTTGTTTGCATGAGCAGATGTTATATATGCACCATGCTTTTCATAATCTCATAGCTTTGTGTGCAAGGTCTGAACCATGGCGCTGTATTATTTGTGTCCATTCGCAGCTGTGATTAGTGCTCACCCCATCCATTCCCTCGATAACCATCACCATCATTATCACTTGGGCAGCCTGTCCTCGCCAACACACAGCTATCTCCACCACCAGAACAGCACGCGGTCCATCACCACCCCCATCTCTCATCTAGACAGGGCAGAGTCCACAGGTGAGAGCACATTAGTGGGGCTTTGTGAAGACCTTCATCATGCCTGGATACAAATTTGTTACCCCATGTTGAGTCACTCTTCTTTTTTTCCCTCTCAAAATGGAGGCACACTTGGTTGGTGACCGTAGGATTGTAGTGAAACTTTCCATCTCTCTTCATTTTCCCCTTTATCTCATGATGAGAACATATCTCCTTGCTTTAGACAAAGCTTTGTAACATTTGTATCGCTTCCAGTGTTCCCTACTGGAAAATTCAGCCCAAACCAGCATTACTGTAGGTGGTAGCTGGTTTTACTTAGTTTTTTGCTTGGGTTTTTTGCTTGTCATTCAGTGTTTCAACCTGCTCTGGGTTGTTGATCAACTAGTGGACCTGGTTTCAACCTGGTCTTGGTCAAGCTGGTTAGAGCTGGTAGACCAACCAGCAAATAACCATGTTCCAAAAACCATTTTCACCAATTTAAAGGAAACATGAAATCAGAATTTACCCTGTTTACTTTCTTAAAGTCAGCACGGAATGAAAATCTGTTTTCTATGTTGATGTAATTGACCTTATTGTAAACTATTTGTCCATGTTTAATTAGTTAGTATTTGCTGGACTATTCCAGTCATTTAATCCAACTTAACCCGCCATTTGTTACAATCGAATGCAAGCTCACATTTTGCCAATAGTTGTTTCAATACTGTTAACATTAATGTAATAAATCTCATGGCGATAATACCAAACAACTATACATATGAGAAAGAAACATTAAAATTGGGATACATCAAGATGCTCTGGACTTTCACCTTCAGTCCCCACATCCTAGTCAAAAAAAGATTGTTCAAAAATGGTTGTTTCAGAAGGAGAGTATTCCACCTACTCACATTTAGGTCTGGCCTCTTTAACATGCTATTACCTGTTTCTTTTTCTTTTTCCCAGCAGACTTCTCATGATGTTTAAGGTTGCTTGTATGCAACACCCTCATGTATAATAGTATGCAGTCTGCACCATGTGCTGACCCATGTGCTTTTGTAATTACAGAGTCAGTAAGGAACATCCCTAGTGCTGACCTGCTCCCTCCATCTGGGCAGCCCTGCTGCACCACTGACCTTTCAGAGACAGACATTAGCTACCACAGTTCAGCTGCTGAGGAGGAGCCAGTATTCACTACGCCCACAGCACACGTTCGTCCCACACACCCACTCAAGAGTTTTGCAGTGCCTGCCATCCCAGCTCACTCCATGTATGACTCGGCAGCATTACCCAGCACTCCACTGCTGTCTCACACAGGTAAATTCCCCCTAATACAAGATATTCTATCCTTATTGGGTGATGCAATCTGTGGTGTCTAAAATAATGACTTTTAACATTAAAATGTTTATAAAAGATCAATTTAAATTTAATTGAAAGATTAATTTAGTCAGGTACATTGAAATGCAAGCTAAGCTAATGGTATTTCAATTGGTATAGTTAGAAGATAAATTTCTTATCAGCATTAAGTTTAACAAAATCTTTCCAAGATGTACCTTCTTCCAAATTCAAAATAAAAGCATTTATAGCATAAGAAAGGTTTGTGGAATATTGAGCCTAAATGGTACATATACAGTGAGAATATAATAGGTCCTAAAACAGAGCCTTGTGGGGCACCACAGTTTAAAGTGGCTGAAGAGGAAGACAAATTGACTGACGGAAAATTTTCTGTCTTTTAAATTGAAAACTAATTTATTCCTTAGATATAGTTGTCAAACTCCAAATGTTCTAAAAAGAACTTAATGGTTTGTTTATCTTTATAATGAATAGCACAAAGTTTTATGGTTAAAAGGGAAAAAGATAGACTGACTTCTGTGATTTGTTTTAGGGCCTCACTCAGTTAAAACAGCCTCTATCGGTACATTGGGAAGGACAAGAACTCCTATGCCTGTCATAGTTCCAAGTGCACCGGATGTCTCGGAAAGCAGCAGACTGCATGAAGATGCAGGGAGTGTGAGTACTTTTGTTCCTATAATACTCTGTACTACTTTTTCTCTGTACATTATGGCTCTTAGAACAAAACCATGTACACTTCATACTGCATACATTTCTGTTATGCAGTATCCTTTGAAATCTGTAACATGCAAAAAAAAAAAAAATTGCTAATATTATTTTTGTTCTCATCTAGGAGCTTTAACTATATTAAACGTAGTTCGATTATTTATACAGTGGCAATAAAATCTATCTATAACATCAGGATATCAGTAAGGAACCAAAGTCAGCCATCTGCTCCAAAAATATGTTTTATCTAATATAGGGACATGACAATATACTGTATAGTAGAAATGACCTATTTACGACATTTGGCATTGCATTCAAGGTATACATTTTATTCATTATACATCAAACTTATGACATTGATGTTGCTGGTGCCATGCTCTACTGTTTGAGCTACTGCAATGTCATGTACTATTTTGTTGTAGCAATACTGTTACATACTGAGTATACTGTTATACTCAGTATGTAGAATATATTACAAAAAGCTAATAATAAAATGTTTTACATCTTTTTCTTCTCTCTCAAACCTTTACCTGCTTCTCCCTTTTAACGGCTGTTTTTATTGCTTATTACGCTTATCATAATTAATTATTGTAATTTTGCAATTTTTTTGAACTGAATTAAAACTGCTGATTGGTTCGTTTATTCTGCATAATGCACAACTATACTGTACCCCTTCATCCATTACCACGCATGTGGCTGTGCTATTTGATTTCCTGCTTTTTTTTTCTGCAGTACCATTGACCATCCCCTCATAAACCCAGTTCCCCAAACCCCAGCTCACCCCAACCCCACCCCCTGCAGTAACCTTCTTCATCTCCCTCAGAATTACGAGACGGACGAGTTGACAGAGGAAATGGCCCATCTGGAGGGCTTAATGAAGGACCTAAACGCCATCACGACAGCCTGAGCACAATCCTCACAATAACACTAGACCTCACCTGCCATGAGGAGGACGTACAGCACGGAGGAGTTCTCAGTCATTCGCTAAATGGAGAGAGAGAAGAGAGTGAGATAGAAAAAAACCCTAATGTTTGGCATACCTTGCTTACTCTCAGGAAGGAGAAACCCATTAAATGAGGACAGTGGACATTCTGAGAAAGGACGTGGTTACTTCAACCAGATGATTGTGATTTTTCTCTCAGCATCCTAAAACTTTTCCTTGTTTGAGTGGAGACTGTTTGAAAAGACACCATTTTATTATCCTACGAAAAAAGGAAATCTACATTATGCTGGTGTATGTGTTGGTGCTTGTAAGGCACAATTTACAGTGTTTCATTTGTGTCTTTTCTTTGTATGTTTTTGTATCTATATATATTGCCCCGTTCCAGTGAGCTGAACGTTGGACATCATCCTTTTGTCCTTTTTATTTCTGCAACTCATTTTGTATTAAGCATTTTGATTGATGTCTCTTTCTCTTTTGTATGTCATATAATGTGCCATGTCTTATTTTCTTAAACATATTTTGTATTGTTTTATATGCATATACACTTATCAGTTTGTATATATGTTTAAAATGGACTCATTTCGTCACCGTAGCGATGTTTTTGGCCTCTCACGACAGTTTCCGTTTATTCAGACATGCTGCTTTTTACTTTTGCTATTAGAATGGATTTTTGCAGTTTGCAACGTCACTTCCCCCTTCTATATTATGCCTGTTTTAAATGGGAGTTTCCTTCAGATATGCCTTATTAAATTTGTGTGGAATGGCAGATATCAGTACAAATGGGAATTATTTTCAAAATGCTTATCACACAACACTGTGCTATTTATTTTTTCCGAATGCTGGTCACTCAGTCCGGTGGTACGAGAACATAAACCTCCGTCACGCATGCTGTCAGACTTGGTGCTGAAACTCAAAACTTCAGGTTCTACACAATACTGCTAAATGAACGAATTTGGTACATTGGAAAGTGCTTTATATGGTTTATTTCCTCTTGCTGCATTGGTCTGAATTCTTGTATCAGAGCTTACACAAACTCAGTGAATGAATGAATGACAACATTCACTGTGAGGTTTTACAGACCACATTGTTGGCACTTAAGGCAACAAAGTGCAAATGCAACAGACTTTTATACTGAACTCATCTTTTCTTTTTCCATTATATTTCTTGTATTTGTTTCATATGAAGTATTTGTATAGAATGTCAATGTGTGAGGCAAAAACTCCCAACTGTTCCTCCCCTGCTGGATATGGTTTTGATCTGTAATTTTACCCAAAGAAAATATGTAACAGCAATCATCATTTTGTTTTATGAATTTAATGTCTCCTTGAACATTTTCTTGAATGTCATTCTGACTGTAAGAAATTCTGGGTGATTATAGAAACGTTAAAAAGCTTGGTAAAAACAATATGACCTACTTGGGATAACCTATCAAGTTGTAGATAAACCTTTATTGCACTTTTTCAGCAATTTCAAGGAAAAACAAAACAAAACCTTTTTTTATATATCCTGTGTTTTGAATATAAATCTCTATTTGTGTAATGTAGTGTCATCGTTTAGCATAGGCAGCTGGTCTTATTTGTTCTTTTGCCTCTGAAATAATATTTGGTTTTACTGTGTTGCATATGCAGAATTCTGTTCTTGCTTATTTCTGTACAAAGATCTTCTTGCTGTCTCTAGAAATACTCTGGCTTTTTAAAAAAAAACAATAAGAACACTGCCTTTGGTTCTCATTTACTTGCATGCACTTATTCTGAACTGCACTTTTAAAATACCCCCCTTTTCTCATCATTCTCCAAACACTGGTTAGAAACAGCTAAAATTGAGCAACTGTTAATCTCTGTTATATTTCTATGACTTCATTTCTCCATTACTATGGGGAAAGTTGGTTTTCATATAATGAACACCTGGCACAGGTTAAGTATTTAACACATGTAGCATGTCTTCTGCATTTACATATCAGATTCAGTTGTATAGCTGTGCTGTATCAACATTTCAGAAACTCTTTTGTACAAGCTAGTTTAAAACTTGCTTTAACAGGGCGCAACTGCATTGTATTACAACTTGAACAGACCAGATCCAGTGTTATCAAGAGAGATGTCAGTAGAAGAATGATCATCTAGATGATCAAAAATGACTTGTTCAAACACAAGGATGTTCTTTTTCAGCAGTCTTTATTGACTTCTGATAAGTAACACATCTAGACTCCTCTGGGTGTTTTAAAGTTCATTCCAATGCTTGGCTGGGTGACCTGCAAGTTGGAGATGTTGCCGAAGTCCTGCAATGAGAGAAAGAATGGGTTAGTGTGGGTTCCTCAATTCAAGTCTGAATATGAACACTGGAATGATAACCTTTTGTTTTGATATTTCATTATTTCCAGAATATTCAACAGCTGTTCTCTAAATTTATTCAATATGGACCACTGAGTTTCACCACTGCTGTAATGTACAGCCATTACAGCACTGGAAACACAGGATTACATTTTCACAGTACATCTACACAAACTACACTCAAATCAACTTACAAAAGTCTTCAGCATTTCCTTGGTATCTGGATCAACCTCAATAATCTCCTGATCCAAAGCAGAGACCTGAGAACAGAGTGAACAAACAAGCACATGAAACAGTACTAGTGACGTCAAACAAGTATCAAAGGTGTACTGAAAGATTTGGTATTATGCTGTTTTATATTACTTCTACAAAAGCAGAGTTTACGGGAACATAATTGTCATTTTGTGCACTTAAGAAAAAATCCCCAAGGAATTCAGTGTAGTTATATACGAAACGTTTTACACCAATTGTCCAAGACTTACAAACTGGCGGTTTTAAGCCATTTATTTTTTTATGACATTTTAAAATAAGTCTCTTGCAAAAAAAAAAAAAGAAATTTATGACGGAGGGTAGGGATTTGATATTTGTATTGTCTTTAATAGTCGTTGTTTTAACCATGTAGAAGCATTATCGAACATGTCACTTAAAAAATAAAATAAAACCTCTTTCACTGTGTGACGCGGCCCAGCAGAGTACAGTTAGAATGACCCCAAATTCAATATACAGGTCCTTCTCAAAAAATTAGCATATTGTGAAAAAGTTCATTATTTTCCATAATGTAATGATAAAAATTAAACTTTCATATGTTTTAGATTCATTGCCACACCAACTGAAATATTTCAGGTATTTTATTGTTTTAATACTGATGATTTTGGCATACAGCTCATGAAAACCCAAAATTCCTATCTCAAAAATTAGCATATCATGAAAAGGTTCTCTAAACGAGCTATTAACCTAATCATCTGAATCAACTAATTAACTCTAAACACCTGCAAAAGATTCCTGAGGCTTTAAAAAACTCCCAGCCTGGTTCATTACTCAAAACCGCAATCATGGGTAAGAGGTTAACCCAGAAGGCCATCATTGACACCCTCAAGCGAGAGGGTAAGACACAGAAAGAAATTTCTGAACGAATAGGCTGTTCCCAGAGTGCTGTATCAAGGCACCTCAGTGGGAAGTCTGTGGGAAGGAAAAAAAGTGTGGCAAAAAAAACGCTGCACAACGAGAAGAAGAGGTGACCGGACCCTGAGGAAGATTGTGGAGAAGGACCGATTCCAGACCTTGGGGGACCTGCGGAAGCAGTGGACTGAGTCTGGAGTAGAAACATCCAGAGCCACCGTGCACAGGCGTGTGCTTTTGAACCAGAAACAGCGGCAGAAGCGCCTGACCTGGGCTGCAGAGAAGTAGCACTGGACTGTTGCTCAGTGGTCCAAAGTACTTTTTTCGGATGAAAGCAAATTTTGCATGTCATTCGGAAATCAAGGTGCCAGAGTCTGGAGGAAGACTGGGGAGAAGGAAATGCCAAAATGCCTGAAGTCCAGTGTCAAGTACCCACAGTCAGTGATGGTCTGGGGTGCCATGTCAGCTGCTGGTGTTGGTCCACTGTGTTTTATCAAGGGCAGGGTCAATGCAGCTAGCTATCAGGAGATTTTTGAGCACTTCATGCTTCCATCTGCTGAAAAGCTTTATGGAGATGAAGATTTCGTTTTTCAGCACGACCTGGCACCTGCTCACAGTGCCAAAACCACTGGTAAATGGTTTACTGACCATGGTACTACTGTGCTCAATTGGCCTGCCAAACTCTCCTGACCTGAACCCCATAGAAAATCTGTGGGATATTGTGAAGAGAAAGTTGAGAGACGCAAGACCCAACACTCTGGATGAGCTTAAGGCCACTATCGAAGCATCCTGGGCCTCCATAACACCTCAGCAGTGCCACAGGCTGATTGCCTCCATGCCACGCCGCATTGAAGCAGTCATTTCTGCAAAAGGATTCCCGACCAAGTATTGAGTGCATAACTGAACATATTATTTGAAGGTTGACTTTTTTGTATTAAAAACACTTTTCTTTTATTGGTCGGATGAAATATGCTAATTTTTTGAGATAGGAATTTTGGGTTTTCATGAGCTGTATTCCAAAATCATCAGTATTAAAACTAGGGATGTCAAATTTTGATTATTTCCATGGTCGATCGTCGTTTAAATTAACGATCAATTAATCGATTAATCGTTAACCATAACGCTGCAAAATGCGTCTGTTGCAGGCACGCAGTCACCGACATGACGGGATGTGCAAAAGCCACACGCGCACACACAAACGCTTTCTCGCTTGAAATTAAAGGGGTTTTAGTCTGAATAAAATGCTAGTAGCAGGATTCTAAAATAAATATATGTGATTATGATGATTTCATAAAATGAAGGGAGCGCGCCATACTTTTGAGGTCATTTTACTTTGTTGACCATTTCCTATCCTGCACGGAGACCGCTGAACGCGCCGTCTTTAAATGGTTTTGTGGTGCTCGTTGTTGTATTTCAAAACACAAATGCAATGTTTTCAACTGACATTATGGCATTTATAATAAAATTATCCCAAACGTAACTGTGGCGCGCGTGTGACTGCGCTGCACATTAAGTGAACCGCTTACATCGGTGCTGCTGCAGCAAAACACTGCTGCTCACATTAATTTGATCCTGCTGGATTCTGTCCTAGAAAATGTCAGATTTTTAAAAATTAAAAATCCGGCATACAGTGCATCAGATCGTGACAGTGCGTGCGTGCGTGCAGACGAGGACGAGCGAGCGCGGCTTTGGCTAAATTTATTTGGAGGTTATAGCTCATGCCTCATTAGGCATAAATCAAATGTTTCCATATTCGCAATGCATTTGAATGTTAAGCTAATTAAATTTATAATGTAAACTAGGCTTGTACTTTACATGCATTCGCATGTAGACGACGGAAAAGATCCTCTTCACATGAGCAAAAACTACCTTGGCATAACAGCAGAGTGAACCGTTATACTGCGGACTATTTAAAATGACCAGTGTAACCTTTTAAATGTTTCGTTGACTATTTTATTTTGATAATGAACAGACTGCGATGTAAAGTTTGAATCGCTAGAATATACGTGTGCAGCAGGCTCCGGCGCGATCGAAACAACTGAGACATAAAAAATAATAATAAAAAAAAAACCTTTTCCGGAAAAGTGTTTACTTTCATTTGTGCACACTCACAATAAAAACAGAAGATTTGTGCTCTTGTAAAATAAAGCAAACAAACAGAATGCGTTGTCATCCTTTTTTTTTCTTTCCGTGAACGTATGGAGCGCAACCCACACTTATGTTTTAAATCCGTTATCTTAATTATTGAAGTCAGATATATTTCAAATATAAAAAAAAAAAAAAAAAAAAAAAAAAAAAAAATGAAACCGTATTGTTATTTTTATGTTTGGGCCTATTACTTATATAGGCTATACATTTTCCTTAAAGCATCCCATTTTGTCCCAGGGCTTGAGAACCTGTGCCCTAGTTACTGTAGGTCCATGCAGAAACTTGTGAACGATGCTCGGCGTCACCGTTTAGTGACATCACTGAATGCGCATGGGAAATAGTATTGTGTGTGTCAAAGCGCCTATTAATCGCTGTTTTGAATCCAGCAATTATTTATTTACAAATTATAAGCTCTGATTATTACAAGTGTGGTATAAAAGCTTTGTTTATTAGAGGAATAATAGGAAAATGTTAGATCGCGAGCTTGCCTTTGGATGTCGTTCGAGCCTATAGCCTACATTTACGCGGCTTTGTTCTGGTTTGCCGGTTAGTCACGAATTTCCACAAATTCAATAACATATAGGCATTGTTTCTTTTCTTAAATCTTCACATTCTAACCCTCTAATTTCGCAGGTTTATTTTATTATCTTTCACTTTTAATAACTGTTTTCGCATCTCTTACTGTGGTAAATATGGGAAGGGAAATTAAAAATTTCATGAATTAAGAATTCGTTCAATTTATTAATTTGTTCCCTTATTTCACTTAAATCATATGGGTTATTTAGGCCAGGGAACAAAATTAATGAAACATGGACAATTGCCACAAATGAATAAGTCGTAGGAACGAATTAACAAGTTGTAGGAATGAATACTACCTGTCCTGTCACTGTGACCCGCAGCCCTGCAAAGCGCACGATATGAAACAGTTATCTGATGAAATGACTTAGTTACTACATTTCTATTGCTTTTTTTTGTTGAAGAACTTTTATGTTGTTTCTATTTTAATGTACTTTAAAGTTTAAATCACATTAAAAGCTTAATTTGTACATTGTGAATGAATGATGATGCTTTTTATATACCCGTGACCGTCACTCACAGCCGCTCGCACGTGTTTTGCGCATGAGCCGCACGCAGTCCAACATTAAATCGGTTAACCGACCATCGACAGCCTTAATCGACTGCATCTCTTATCGACAATTAATCGATCATCGATTAATCGTTGACATTCATAGTTGAGTCTTTAATGGAGATGTGATATTTAAGTTGGTGTTCAATGAATCTAAAATATATGAAAGTTTAATTTTTATCATTACATTATGGAAAATAATGAACTTTTTCACAATATGCTAATTTTTTGAGAAGGGCCTGTATGAGTTGCCAAAATGCCCCGTGTGAGTTTGTCTTATATTTCTATATGACACAAGCATTATCACATGAGCAAGAGTGTGGTTTTCCCTTAATATCAGCTTGGCTGCAAATGTGATATTTAATTTATATAAAATCATAAAAGTTTAAAAGTATAACCGTTTGAATTTTAGACACTTTTGTCATCAACAAAAATGGTTCTAAAAATCGCAATGCAACACAACAGTGTTTCATTCCTCAATGCAACGTTTTTGAAGAATCAATGATCCATTTATAAAGACATTCATCTGCTCAGTTCCTCAATGAATCAGCTGTTAGAATGAATCTGTTTAATGAACGCCTCACTCATTAAGACAGTGACATGCTGCAACCTACTGGCAGTTTCGGTTTCATTAAAATTCAAATTCAAATATTCCAATATTCCAATCCAGTATTCAAAATGTTTAACCCTCAAGCATCCTTCGGGACAATTTTTTTTTAATATATATATATATATAAATAGTTTCTTTAATCTGAGCCGTACAAGACTTGTCTACTTTTCCTAAGCTTACCACCTGAACACACAAAAAATTGACTCGATTCAGTAAGTGGTTATATTAAAATAATAATAATAATAATAATAATAATAATAATAATAAAATAACTCCTTAATCTATGCTTTTTTTATTTGTCAAATAAAAATCAATTAAATTGAACAAAGCTGGTCATAACATACAGATAAATGAAGGGGGGGGGGGGGTTTTTGTTGAATAAAAAGTCACGCACATTCAATATGAAAGAATTGAATGAGCACTTTTCAATATTTTAAATAAATATGGTACTTTTTTAAAAAAAAAAAAAAAAAAAAAAAAAAAAAAAAACACCAAAAAGCACAAATAACTGCATAAATTGATAGTTTTTTTTTTTAATCTATTTAAGATATTTTGGATGAAAACCGGGAGGCCTGTGACTGTCCCATAGACTGCCAAGTAAATAACAGTCAAGGTCCATAAAAGGTATGAGAGTCATCATCAGAATACTCCATCTGCCATCAGACGTGAAATCTGCGTTATATGAAGCAACGGGAACACTTTTTGTTAGCGAAGAAAACAAAAATAACGACTTTATTCAATAATTCCTTTGTCAGCAGTCTCCTCTGTGTCTCTCCATATCACCGTATGCTGTGTATGCTCTTCTGTATCATCAGAGCCACAAAGATGCACTGTTTCTACGTGTATTTAGCTTTGATTTGATATAAAACGGCGCATCCTTATAGATAAACACAGAGGAGACCATTGAATAAAGTCATTATTTTTGTTTTCTTCGCTTACAAAAAGTGTTCCCGTCGCTTCATATAACCCAGATTGCACGTCTGATGGCAGATGGAGTATTCTGACGATGACTTTCATACCTTTTCTGGACCTTGACACTGTTATTTACTTGGCAGTCTATGGGACAGTCACAGGCCTCCAGGTTTTCATCCAAAATATCTTAAATTGTGTTCCGAAGTCGAACGAAGCTTTTACGGGTTTGGAACGACATGTTGGTAAGTGATTAATGAGGGTTAAAACAAATCTCAGTGCAAATTCATCTACATACTTCTCCAGACAGCATCTTCTGTGCCACTTCTGGAGTGCAAAAATGAATTTTGGTTGGTAACATTCTATAGTGTCTTATTCTTACTGAATTTGATTAATAGAAATAACTTGGCAAGATGTCAAACACTGTCCCTTCAATTAAATTTAATTCGTCAGCTAGATGACAGGTCTTTCTTTTTTTGGGTGGAGGGTTGTGTGTACCTGTCGGTGTACCTTCTGTATAAACCTACTGATGAGTATTTAGTGTGAGCTGAACCGTTACTGACCTCTGGGACGTAGTTATCCCGTCTCTCTCTCTCCTCCTCCTGCAGT